>NW_027445938.1:0-177626 GCF_038048845.1 Mixophyes fleayi
TGATTCATGATTCAATTCATGATTCATGATTCAATTTATGATTCATGATTCATGATTCAATTCATGATTCATAATTTATGATTCATGATTCAATTCATGATTCATAATTTATGATTCATGATTCGATTCATGATTCATAATTTATGATTCATGATTCGATTCATGATTCATAATTTATGATTCATGATTCAATTCATGATTCAATTCATGATTCATGATTCATGATTCATGATTCATGATTCAATTTATGATTCATGATTCGTGATTCATAATTCAATTCATAAATCATGATTCATAATTCATAAATCATGATTCAATTCATGATTCATGATTCAATTCATTATTCTTCAAGATTCAACTCATGATTCGATTCATGATTCAATTCATGATTCATGATTCGATTCTTGATTCATGATTCATGCTTCAATTCATGATTCATGATTCAAGTCATGATTCATAATTCATGATTCATAATTCATGATTCAATTCATTATTCCTGATTCATGATTCATGATTCAATTCATGATTCATGATTTGATTCATGATTCATGATTTAATTCATGATTCATGATTCTTGATTCAATTCATGATTCAATTCATGATTCATGATTCATGATTTAATTCATGATTCATGATTTGATTCATGATTCATGATTCATGATTCAATTCATGATTCAATTCATGATTCATGATTCATGATTCAATTCATTATTCATGATTCATGATTCAATTCATGATTCATGATTCATGATTCATGATTTGATTCATGATTCATGATTTAATTTATGATTCAATTCATGATTCATGATTTAATTTATGACTCATGATTTATGATTCCTGATTCAATTCATGATTCATGACTCATGATTCATGATTCATGATTCAATTTATGATTCATGATTCATGATTCAATTCATGATTCATGATTCATGATTCAATTTATGATTCATGATTCATGATTCAATTCATGATTCATGATTCAATTCATGATTCATGATTCATGATTCAATTTATGATTCATGATTCATGATTCAATTTATAATTCATGATTCATGATTCATGATTCAATTCATGATTCATGATTCATGATTCAATTTATGATTCATGATTCATGATTCAATTCATGATTCATAATTTATGATTCATGATTCAATTCATGATTCATAATTTATGATTCATGATTCGATTCATGATTCATAATTTATGATTCATGATTCGATTCATGATTCATAATTTATGATTCATGATTCAATTCATGATTCAATTCATGATTCATGATTCATGATTCATGATTCATGATTCAATTTATGATTCATGATTCATGATTCATAATTCAATTCATAAATCATGATTCATAATTCATAATTCATGATTCAATTCATGATTCATGATTCAATTCATGATTCAATTCATGATTCATGATTCATGATTCAATTCATGATTCATGATTCATGTCTCAATTCATGATTCATAATTCATTATTCATGATTCGATTCATGATTCATTATTTGATTCATTATTCATGATTTATGATGCAATTCATGATTCATAATTCATGATTCATGATTCAATTCATGATTCATAATTCATGATTCAATTCATGATTCATGATTCATGATTCATGATTCATGATTCATGATTTGATTTATGATTCATGATTCATGATTCAATTCATGATTTATGATTCATGATTCATGATTCAATTCATGATTCATGATTCAATTCATAATTCATGATTCAATTCATGATTCAATTCATGATTCATGATTCAATTTATGATTCATGATTCATGATTCAATTCATGATTCATAATTCATGATTCAATTCATGATTCATGATTCGATTCATGATTCATGATTCAATTCATGATTTATGATTCATGATTCAATTCATGATTCATGATTCATGATTCAATTCATGATTCATGATTTAATTCATGATTCGATTCATGATTCAATTCATGAATTGATTCATGATTCATAATTCAATTCATGATTCATGATTCAATTCATAATTCAATTCATGATTCATGATTCATTATTCAATTCATGATTCATGATTCATGATTCGATACATGATTCATGATTCATGATTCATTTCATGATTCATGATTCATGCTTCATGATTCATGATTCGATTCATGATTCATGATTCATTTCATGATTCATGATTCAATTCATGATTCATGATTAATGATTCATGATTCAATTCATTATTCATAATTCATGATTTGATTCATGATTCATGATTCATGATTCATAATTCATTATTCATGATTCGATTCATGATTCATGATTCGATTCATGATTCATGATTTATGATGCAATTCATGATTCATAATTCATGATTCATGATTCAATTCATGATTCATAATTCATGATTCATGATTCAATTCATGATTCATGATTCATGATTCATGATTCATGATTTGATTCATGATTCATGATTCATGATTCAATTCATGATTTATGATTCATGATTCATGATTCAATTCATGATTCATGATTCACTTCATGATTCATGATTCAATTCATGATTCAATTCATGATTCATGATTCAATTTATGATTCATGATTCATGATTCAATTCATGATTCATAATTCATGATTCAATTCATGATTCATGATTCGATTAATGATTCATGATTCAATTCATGATTTATGATTCATGATTCAATTCATGATTCATGATTCATGATTCAATTCATGATTCATGATTCAATTCATGATTCATGATTTAATTCATGATTCTATTCATGATTCAATTCATGATTCGATTCATGATTCAATTCATGATTTGATTCATGATTCATGATTCATTTCATGATTCATGATTCATGCTTCATGATTCATGATTCGATTCATGATTCATGATTCATGATTCATTTCATGATTCATGATTCAATTCATGATTCATGATTAATGATTCATGATTCAATTCATTATTCATGATTCATGATTTGATTCATGATTCATGATTCATGATTCGATTCATGATTTGATTCATGATTCATGATTCATGATTCAATTCATTATTCATGATTCATGATTCATGATTCAATTCATGATTCATGATTTGATTCATGATTCATGATTTAATTCATGATTCATGATTCTTGATTCAATTCATGATTCAATTCATGATTCATGATTCATGATTTAATTCATAATTCATGATTTGATTCATGATTCATGATTCAATTCATGATTCAATTCATGATTCATGATTCATGATTCAATTCATTATTCATGATTCATGATTCAATTCATGATTCATGATTCATGATTCATGATTTGATTCATGATTCATGATTTAATTTATGATTCAATTCATGATTCATGATTTAATTTATGACTCATGATTCATGATTCCTGATTCAATTCATGATTCATGACTCATGATTCATGATTCATGATTCAATTTATGATTCATGATTCATGATTCAATTCATGATTCATGATTCATGATTCAATTTATGATTCATGATTCATGATTCAATTCATGATTCATGATTCAATTCATGATTCATGATTCATGATTCAATTTATGATTCATGATTCATGATTCAATTTATAATTCATGATTCATGATTCATGATTCAATTCATGATTCATGATTCATGATTCAATTTATGATTCATGATTCATGATTCAATTCATGATTCATAATTTATGATTCATGATTCAATTCATGATTCATAATTTATGATTCATGATTCGATTCATGATTCATAATTTATGATTCATGATTCGATTCATGATTCATAATTTATGATTCATGATTCAATTCATGATTCAATTCATGATTCATGATTCATGATTCATGATTCATGATTCAATTTATGATTCATGATTCATGATTCATAATTCAATTCATAAATCATGATTCATAATTCATAATTCATGATTCAATTCATGATTCATGATTCAATTCATTATTCTTCAAGATTCAACTCATGATTTGATTCATGATTCAATTCATGATTCATGATTCGATTCTTGATTCATGATTCATGCTTCAATTCATGATTCATGATTCAAGTCATGATTCATAATTCATGATTCATAATTCATGATTCATGATTTGATTCATGATTCATGATTCATGATTCATGATTCGATTCATGATTCATAACTCATGATTCATGATTCAATTCATGATTCATGATTCATTTCATGTTACATGTTTCATGATTCATGATTCATGATTAAATTCATGATTCTTGATTCATGATTCGATTCATGATTCATGATTCAATTCATGATTCATGATTCATGATTTAATTCATGATTCATGATTCATGTCTCAATTCATGAATTATGATTCGATTCATGATTCATGATTCGATTCATGATTCATGATTCATGATTCATGATTCATGATTCAATTCATGATTCATGATTCATGTTTTAATTTATGATTCAATTCATGATTCATGATTTAATTTATGATTCATGATTCATGATTCCTGATTCAATTTATGATTCATGATTCATGATTCAATTTATGATTCATTATTCATAATTCATGATTCAATTCATGATTCATGATTCAATTCATGAATCATGATTCATAATTCATGATTCGATTCATGATTCATGATTTATGATTCAATTAATGATTCATAATTCATGATTCATGATTCAATTCATGATTCATAATTTATGATTCTTGATTCGATTCATGATTCAAAATTTATGATTCATGATTCAATTCATGATTCATAGTTTATGATTCATGATTCGATTCATGATTCATGATTCATGATTCGATTCATGATTTATGATTCAATTCATGATTCATGATTCATGATTCAATTCATGATTCATGATTCTATTCATGATTCATGATTCAATTCATAATTCATGATTCACGATTTATGTTTGAATTCATGATTCATGATTCAATTCATGATTCAATTCATGATTCATAATTCATGATTTATGATTTAATTCATGATTAATGATTCAATTCATGATTCATGACTCAATTCATGATTCGATTCATGATTCAATTCATGATTCATGATTCAATTCATGATTCATGATTCGATTCATGATTCATGATTCAATTCATGATTCAATTCATGATTCATGATTCATGATTCAATTCATGATTCATGATTCAATTCATGATTCAATTCATGATTCATAATTCGATTCATGATTCATGATTTAATTCATGATTCAATTCATGATTCATGATTCATGTCTCAATTCATGATTCATGATTTGATTCATGATTCATGATTCATGATTCAATTCATGATTCATGATTTATGATTCAATTCATGATTCATGATTTATGATTCAATTCATGATTCATGATTCATGATTCAATTTATGATTCATGATTCATGATTCATGATTCATAATTCAATTCATAATTCATGATTCATAATTCTTGATTCAATTCATGATTCATGATTCAATTCATTATTCTTCAAGATTCAACTCATGATTCGATTCATGATTCGATTCATGATTAATGATTCATGCTTCAATTCATGATTCATGATTCAAGTCATGATTCATTATTCATGATTCATGATTCGATTCATGATTCATGATTCATGATTCATGATTCGATTCATGATTCATGATTTATGATGCAAATTATGATTCATAATTCATGACTCATGAATTAATTCATGATTCATAATTCATGATTCATGATTCAATTCCTGATTCATGATTCAATTCATGATTCATGATTCATTTCATGATACATGTTTCATGATTCATGATTCATGATTCATGATTCAATTTATGATTCATGATTCATGATTCATAATTCAATTCATGATTCATGATTCATGATTCATAATTCATGATTCAATTGATGATTCATGATTAAATTCATGATTCTTCAAGATTCAATTCATGATTCGATTCATGATTCTTCAAGATTCAATTCATGATTCGATTCATGATTCAATTCATGATTCATGATTCATGATTCAATTCATGATTCATAATTCATGATTCATAATTCATGATTCATGATTCGTTTCATGATTCATGATTCATTTCATGATTCATGATTCATGATTTATGATGCAATTCATGATTCATAATTCATGATTCATGATTTAATTCATGATTCATAATTTATGATTAATGATTCAATTCATGATTCATGATTTATGATGCAATTCATGATTCATAATTCATGATTCATGATTCAATTCATGATTCATGATTCATTTCATGATACATGTTTCATGATTCATGATTCATGATTTATGATTCAATTAATGATTCATATATAATGATTTATGATTCAATTCATGATTCTTGATTCATGATTCGATTCATGATTCATGATTCAATTCATGATTCATGATTTAATTCATGATTCATGATTCATGTCTCAATTCATGATTCATGATTCGATTCATGATTCATGATTCATGATTCGATTCATAATTCATGAATCATGATTGAATTTATGATTCATGATTCATGATTCATAATTCAATTCATGATTCATGATTCATGATTCATGATTCATGATTCATAATTCATGATTCAATTCATGATTCATGATTAAATTCATGATTCTTCAAGATTCAATTCATAATTCGATTTATGATTCTTCAAGATTCAATTCATGATTCGATTCATGATTCAATTCATGATTCATGATTCATGATTCGATTCATGATTCATGATTTAATTCATGATTCATGATTCCTGATTCGATTCATGATTCATGATTCATTTCATGATTCATGATTCATTTCATGATTCATGATTCATGATTCGATTCATGATTCATGATTTATGATTCAATTCATGATTCATGATTCATGATTCATGCTTCAATGCATGATTCATGATTCAATTCATGATTCATGATTCATTTCATGATACATGTTTCATGATTCATGATTCATGATTTATGATTCAATTAATGAATTATGATTCATGATTCATGATTCAATTCATGATTCATGATTAATGATTCAATTAATGATTCGATTCATGATTCATGATTCAATTCATGATTCAATTCATGATTCATGATTCGATTCATGATTCATGATTCAATTCATGATTCATGATTCAATTTATGATTCATGATTCATGATTCATGATTCATAATTTAATTCATAATTCATGATTCATGATTCATAATTAATGATTCAATTCATGATTCCTGATTCAATTCATTATTCTTCAAGATTCAACTCATGATTCGATTCATGATTCAACTCATGATTCATGATTCATGATTCGATTCATGATTCATGATTCATGCTTCAATTCATGATTCATGATTCAAGTCATGATTCATGATTCGATTCATGATTCATGATTTATGATGCAATTCATGATTCATAATTCATGATTCATTATTCAATTCATGATTCATGATTCATTTCATGATACATGTTTCATGATTCATGATTCATGATTTATGATTCAATTAATGATTCATGATTCATGATTCAATTCAAGATTCTTGATTCATGATTCGATTCATGATTCATGATTCATGATTCAATTCATGATTCATGATTCATGATTTAATTCTTGATTCATGATTCATGTCTCAATTCATGATTCATGATTCGATTCATGATTCATGATTCATTTCATGATTCATGATTCATGATTTATGATGCAATTCATGATTCATAATTCATGATTCATGATTTAATTCATGATTCATAATTCATGATTAATGATTCAATTCATGATTCATGATTTATGATGCAATTCATGATTCATAATTCATGATTCATGATTCAATTCATGATTCATGATTCATTTCATGATACATGTTTCATGATTCATGATTCATGATTTATGATTCAATTAATGATTCATGATTAATGATTTATGATTCAATTCATGATTCTTGATTCATGATTCGATTCATGATTCATGTTTCAATTCATGATTCATGATTTAATTCATGATTCATGATTCATGTCTCAATTCATGATTCATGATTCGATTCATGATTCATGATTCATGATTCGATTCATAATTCATGAATCATGATTGAATTTATGATTCATGATTCATGATTCATAATTCAATTCATGATTCATGATTCATGATTCATGATTCATGATTCATAATTCATGATTCAATTCATGATTCATGATTAAATTCATGATTCTTCAAGATTCAATTCATAATTCGATTTATGATTCTTCAAGATTCAATTCATGATTCGATTCATGATTCAATTCATGATTCATGATTCATGATTCGATTCATGATTCATGATTTAATTCATGATTCATGATTCCTGATTCGATTCATGATTCATGATTCATTTCATGATTCATGATTCATTTCATGATTCATGATTCATGATTCGATTCATGATTCATGATTTATGATTCAATTCATGATTCATGATTCATGATTCATGCTTCAATGCATGATTCATGATTCAATTCATGATTCATGATTCATTTCATGATACATGTTTCATGATTCATGATTCATGATTTATGATTCAATTAATGAATTATGATTCATGATTCATGATTCAATTCATGATTCATGATTAATGATTCAATTAATGATTCGATTCATGATTCATGATTCAATTCATGATTCAATTCATGATTCATGATTCGATTCATGATTCATGATTCAATTCATGATTCATGATTCATTTCATGATTCATGATTCATGCTTCATGATTCATGATTTGATTCATGATTCATGATTCATGATTCATGAGTCATTTCATGATTCATGATTCAATTCATGATTCATGATTAATGATTCATGATTCAATTCATTATTCATGATTCATGATTTGATTCATGATTCATGATTCATGATTCATGATTCCATTCATGATTCGATTCATGATTCATGATTCATGATTCAATTCATTATTCATGATTCATGATTCAAGATTCAATTCATGATTCATGATTTGATTCATGATTCATGATTTAATTCATGATTCATGATTCTTGATTCAATTCATGATTCAATTCATGATTCATGATTCATGATTTAATTCATGATTCATGATTTGATTCATGATTCATGATTCATGATTCAATTCATGATTCAATTCATGATTCATGATTCATGATTCAATTCATTATTCATGATTCATGATTCAATTCATGATTCATGATTCATGATTCATGATTTGATTCATGATTCATGATTTAATTTATGATTCAATTCATGATTCATGATTTAATTTATGACTCATGATTCATGATTCCTGATTCAATTCATGATTCATGACTCATGATTCATGATTCATGATTCAATTTATGATTCATGATTCATGATTCAATTCATGATTCATAATTCATGATTCAATTTATGATTCATGATTCATGATTCAATTCATGATTCATGATTCAATTCATGATTCATGATTCATGATTCAATTTATGATTCATGATTCATGATTCAATTTATAATTCATGATTCATGATTCATGATTCAATTCATGATTCATGATTCAATTTATGATTCATGATTCATGATTCAATTCATGATTCATAATTTATGATTCATGATTCAATTCATGATTCATAATTTATGATTCATGATTCGATTCATGATTCATAATTTATGATTCATGATTCGATTCATGATTCATAATTTATGATTCATGATTCAATTCATGATTCAATTCATGATTCATGATTCATGATTCATGATTCATGATTCAATTTATGATTCATGATTCGTGATTCATAATTCAATTCATAAATCATGATTCATAATTCATAAATCATGATTCAATTCATGATTCATGATTCAATTCATTATTCTTCAAGATTCAACTCATGATTCGATTCATGATTCAATTCATGATTCATGATTCGATTCTTGATTCATGATTCATGCTTCAATTCATGATTCATGATTCAAGTCATGATTCATAATTCATGATTCATAATTCATGATTCAATTCATTATTCCTGATTCATGATTCATGATTCAATTCATGATTCATGATTTGATTCATGATTCATGATTTAATTCATGATTCATGATTCTTGATTCAATTCATGATTCAATTCATGATTCATGATTCATGATTTAATTCATGATTCATGATTTGATTCATGATTCATGATTCATGATTCAATTCATGATTCAATTCATGATTCATGATTCATGATTCAATTCATTATTCATGATTCATGATTCAATTCATGATTCATGATTCATGATTCATGATTTGATTCATGATTCATGATTTAATTTATGATTCAATTCATGATTCATGATTTAATTTATGACTCATGATTTATGATTCCTGATTCAATTCATGATTCATGACTCATGATTCATGATTCATGATTCAATTTATGATTCATGATTCATGATTCAATTCATGATTCATGATTCATGATTCAATTTATGATTCATGATTCATGATTCAATTCATGATTCATGATTCAATTCATGATTCATGATTCATGATTCAATTTATGATTCATGATTCATGATTCAATTTATAATTCATGATTCATGATTCATGATTCAATTCATGATTCATGATTCATGATTCAATTTATGATTCATGATTCATGATTCAATTCATGATTCATAATTTATGATTCATGATTCAATTCATGATTCATAATTTATGATTCATGATTCGATTCATGATTCATAATTTATGATTCATGATTCGATTCATGATTCATAATTTATGATTCATGATTCAATTCATGATTCAATTCATGATTCATGATTCATGATTCATGATTCATGATTCAATTTATGATTCATGATTCATGATTCATAATTCAATTCATAAATCATGATTCATAATTCATAATTCATGATTCAATTCATGATTCATGATTCAATTCATGATTCAATTCATGATTCATGATTCATGATTCAATTCATGATTCATGATTCATGTCTCAATTCATGATTCATAATTCATTATTCATGATTCGATTCATGATTCATTATTTGATTCATTATTCATGATTTATGATGCAATTCATGATTCATAATTCATGATTCATGATTCAATTCATGATTCATAATTCATGATTCAATTCATGATTCATGATTCATGATTCATGATTCATGATTCATGATTTGATTTATGATTCATGATTCATGATTCAATTCATGATTTATGATTCATGATTCATGATTCAATTCATGATTCATGATTCAATTCATAATTCATGATTCAATTCATGATTCAATTCATGATTCATGATTCAATTTATGATTCATGATTCATGATTCAATTCATGATTCATAATTCATGATTCAATTCATGATTCATGATTCGATTCATGATTCATGATTCAATTCATGATTTATGATTCATGATTCAATTCATGATTCATGATTCATGATTCAATTCATGATTCATGATTTAATTCATGATTCGATTCATGATTCAATTCATGAATTGATTCATGATTCATAATTCAATTCATGATTCATGATTCAATTCATAATTCAATTCATGATTCATGATTCATTATTCAATTCATGATTCATGATTCATGATTCGATACATGATTCATGATTCATGATTCATTTCATGATTCATGATTCATGCTTCATGATTCATGATTCGATTCATGATTCATGATTCATTTCATGATTCATGATTCAATTCATGATTCATGATTAATGATTCATGATTCAATTCATTATTCATAATTCATGATTTGATTCATGATTCATGATTCATGATTCATAATTCATTATTCATGATTCGATTCATGATTCATGATTCGATTCATGATTCATGATTTATGATGCAATTCATGATTCATAATTCATGATTCATGATTCAATTCATGATTCATAATTCATGATTCATGATTCAATTCATGATTCATGATTCATGATTCATGATTCATGATTTGATTCATGATTCATGATTCATGATTCAATTCATGATTTATGATTCATGATTCATGATTCAATTCATGATTCATGATTCACTTCATGATTCATGATTCAATTCATGATTCAATTCATGATTCATGATTCAATTTATGATTCATGATTCATGATTCAATTCATGATTCATAATTCATGATTCAATTCATGATTCATGATTCGATTAATGATTCATGATTCAATTCATGATTTATGATTCATGATTCAATTCATGATTCATGATTCATGATTCAATTCATGATTCATGATTCAATTCATGATTCATGATTTAATTCATGATTCTATTCATGATTCAATTCATGATTCGATTCATGATTCAATTCATGATTTGATTCATGATTCATGATTCATTTCATGATTCATGATTCATGCTTCATGATTCATGATTCGATTCATGATTCATGATTCATGATTCATTTCATGATTCATGATTCAATTCATGATTCATGATTAATGATTCATGATTCAATTCATTATTCATGATTCATGATTTGATTCATGATTCATGATTCATGATTCGATTCATGATTTGATTCATGATTCATGATTCATGATTCAATTCATTATTCATGATTCATGATTCATGATTCAATTCATGATTCATGATTTGATTCATGATTCATGATTTAATTCATGATTCATGATTCTTGATTCAATTCATGATTCAATTCATGATTCATGATTCATGATTTAATTCATAATTCATGATTTGATTCATGATTCATGATTCAATTCATGATTCAATTCATGATTCATGATTCATGATTCAATTCATTATTCATGATTCATGATTCAATTCATGATTCATGATTCATGATTCATGATTTGATTCATGATTCATGATTTAATTTATGATTCAATTCATGATTCATGATTTAATTTATGACTCATGATTCATGATTCCTGATTCAATTCATGATTCATGACTCATGATTCATGATTCATGATTCAATTTATGATTCATGATTCATGATTCAATTCATGATTCATGATTCATGATTCAATTTATGATTCATGATTCATGATTCAATTCATGATTCATGATTCAATTCATGATTCATGATTCATGATTCAATTTATGATTCATGATTCATGATTCAATTTATAATTCATGATTCATGATTCATGATTCAATTCATGATTCATGATTCATGATTCAATTTATGATTCATGATTCATGATTCAATTCATGATTCATAATTTATGATTCATGATTCAATTCATGATTCATAATTTATGATTCATGATTCGATTCATGATTCATAATTTATGATTCATGATTCGATTCATGATTCATAATTTATGATTCATGATTCAATTCATGATTCAATTCATGATTCATGATTCATGATTCATGATTCATGATTCAATTTATGATTCATGATTCATGATTCATAATTCAATTCATAAATCATGATTCATAATTCATAATTCATGATTCAATTCATGATTCATGATTCAATTCATTATTCTTCAAGATTCAACTCATGATTTGATTCATGATTCAATTCATGATTCATGATTCGATTCTTGATTCATGATTCATGCTTCAATTCATGATTCATGATTCAAGTCATGATTCATAATTCATGATTCATAATTCATGATTCATGATTTGATTCATGATTCATGATTCATGATTCATGATTCGATTCATGATTCATAACTCATGATTCATGATTCAATTCATGATTCATGATTCATTTCATGTTACATGTTTCATGATTCATGATTCATGATTAAATTCATGATTCTTGATTCATGATTCGATTCATGATTCATGATTCAATTCATGATTCATGATTCATGATTTAATTCATGATTCATGATTCATGTCTCAATTCATGAATTATGATTCGATTCATGATTCATGATTCGATTCATGATTCATGATTCATGATTCATGATTCATGATTCAATTCATGATTCATGATTCATGTTTTAATTTATGATTCAATTCATGATTCATGATTTAATTTATGATTCATGATTCATGATTCCTGATTCAATTTATGATTCATGATTCATGATTCAATTTATGATTCATTATTCATAATTCATGATTCAATTCATGATTCATGATTCAATTCATGAATCATGATTCATAATTCATGATTCGATTCATGATTCATGATTTATGATTCAATTAATGATTCATAATTCATGATTCATGATTCAATTCATGATTCATAATTTATGATTCTTGATTCGATTCATGATTCAAAATTTATGATTCATGATTCAATTCATGATTCATAGTTTATGATTCATGATTCGATTCATGATTCATGATTCATGATTCGATTCATGATTTATGATTCAATTCATGATTCATGATTCATGATTCAATTCATGATTCATGATTCTATTCATGATTCATGATTCAATTCATAATTCATGATTCACGATTTATGTTTGAATTCATGATTCATGATTCAATTCATGATTCAATTCATGATTCATAATTCATGATTTATGATTTAATTCATGATTAATGATTCAATTCATGATTCATGACTCAATTCATGATTCGATTCATGATTCAATTCATGATTCATGATTCAATTCATGATTCATGATTCGATTCATGATTCATGATTCAATTCATGATTCAATTCATGATTCATGATTCATGATTCAATTCATGATTCATGATTCAATTCATGATTCAATTCATGATTCATAATTCGATTCATGATTCATGATTTAATTCATGATTCAATTCATGATTCATGATTCATGTCTCAATTCATGATTCATGATTTGATTCATGATTCATGATTCATGATTCAATTCATGATTCATGATTTATGATTCAATTCATGATTCATGATTTATGATTCAATTCATGATTCATGATTCATGATTCAATTTATGATTCATGATTCATGATTCATGATTCATAATTCAATTCATAATTCATGATTCATAATTCTTGATTCAATTCATGATTCATGATTCAATTCATTATTCTTCAAGATTCAACTCATGATTCGATTCATGATTCGATTCATGATTAATGATTCATGCTTCAATTCATGATTCATGATTCAAGTCATGATTCATTATTCATGATTCATGATTCGATTCATGATTCATGATTCATGATTCATGATTCGATTCATGATTCATGATTTATGATGCAAATTATGATTCATAATTCATGACTCATGAATTAATTCATGATTCATAATTCATGATTCATGATTCAATTCCTGATTCATGATTCAATTCATGATTCATGATTCATTTCATGATACATGTTTCATGATTCATGATTCATGATTCATGATTCAATTTATGATTCATGATTCATGATTCATAATTCAATTCATGATTCATGATTCATGATTCATAATTCATGATTCAATTGATGATTCATGATTAAATTCATGATTCTTCAAGATTCAATTCATGATTCGATTCATGATTCTTCAAGATTCAATTCATGATTCGATTCATGATTCAATTCATGATTCATGATTCATGATTCAATTCATGATTCATAATTCATGATTCATAATTCATGATTCATGATTCGTTTCATGATTCATGATTCATTTCATGATTCATGATTCATGATTTATGATGCAATTCATGATTCATAATTCATGATTCATGATTCAATTCATGATTCATAATTCATGATTCATGATTCAATTCATGATTCATAATTCATGATTAATGATTCAATTCATGATTCATGATTCATTTCATGATACATGTTTCATGATTCATGATTCATGATTTATGATTCAATTAATGATTCATGATTAATGATTTATGATTCAATTCATGATTCTTGATTCATGATTCGATTCATGATTCATGATTCAATTCATGATTCATGATTCATGATTTAATTCATGATTCATGATTCATGTCTCAATTCATGATTCATGATTCGATTCATGATTCATGATTCATGATTCGATTCATAATTCATGAATCATGATTGAATTTATGATTCATGATTCATGATTCATAATTCAATTCATGATTCATGATTCATGATTCATGATTCATGATTCATAATTCATGATTCAATTCATGATTCATGATTCATAATTCATGATTCAATTCATGATTCATGATTAAATTCATGATTCTTCAAGATTCAATTCATAATTCGATTTATGATTCTTCAAGATTCAATTCATGATTCGATTCATGATTCAATTCATGATTCATGATTCATGATTCAATTCATGATTCATGATTTAATTCATGATTCATGATTCCTGATTCGATTCATGATTCATGATTCATTTCATGATTCATGATTCATTTCATGATTCATGATTCATGATTCGATTCATAATTCATGATTTATGATGCAATTCATGATTCATAATTCATGATTCATGATTCAATTCATGATTCATAATTCATGATTCATGATTCAATTCATGATTCATGATTCATTTCATGATACATGATTCATGATTCATGATTCATGATTCGATTCATGATTCATGATTTATGATTCAATTCATGATTCATGATTCATGATTCATGCTTCAATGCATGATTCATGATTCAATTCATGATTCATGATTCATTTCATGATACATGTTTCATGATTCATGATTTATGATTCAATTAATGAATTATGATTCATGATTCTTGATTCAATTCATGATTCAATTCATGATTCATGATTCGATTCATGATTCATGCTTCAATTCATGATTCATGATTCAAGTCATGATTCATTATTCATGATTCATGATTCGATTCATGATTCATGATTCATGATTCGATTCATGATTCATGATTTATGATGCAAATTATGATTCATAATTCATGACTCATGAATTAATTCATGCTTCAATTCATGATTCATGATTCAAGTCATGATTCATTATTCATGATTCATGATTCGATTCATGATTCATGATTCATGATTCATGATTCGATTCATGATTCATGATTTATGATGCAAATTATGATTCATAATTCATGACTCATGATTCAATTCATGATTCATGATTCATTTCATGATACATGTTTCATGATTCATGATTCATGATTTATGATTCAATTCATGATTCATGATTCATGATTCATGATTCAATTTATGATTCATGATTCATGATTCATAATTCAATTAATGATTCATGATTAATGATTCATAATTCATGATTCAATTGATGATTCATGATTAAATTCATGATTCTTCAAGATTCAATTCATGATTCGATTCATGATTCTTCAAGATTCAATTCATGATTCGATTCATGATTCAATTCATGATTCATGATTCATGATTCAATTCATGATTCATAATTCATGATTCATAATTCATGATTCATGATTCGTTTCATGATTCATGATTCATTTCATGATTCATGATTCATGATTTATGATGCAATTCATGATTCATAATTCATGATTCATGATTTAATTCATGATTCATAATTCATGATTAATGATTCAATTCATGATTCATGATTTATGATGCAATTCATGATTCATAATTCATGATTCATGATTCAATTCATGATTCATGATTCATTTCATGATACATGTTTCATGATTCATGATTCATGATTTATGATTCAATTAATGATTCATGATTAATGATTTATGATTCAATTCATGATTCTTGATTCATGATTCGATTCATGATTCATGATTCAATTCATGATTCATGATTTAATTCATGATTCATGATTCATGTCTCAATTCATGATTCATGATTCGATTCATGATTCATGATTCATGATTCGATTCATAATTCATGAATCATGATTGAATTTATGATTCATGATTCATGATTCATAATTCAATTCATGATTCATGATTCATGATTCATGATTCATGATTCATAATTCATGATTCAATTCATGATTCATGATTAAATTCATGATTCTTCAAGATTCAATTCATAATTCGATTTATGATTCTTCAAGATTCAATTCATGATTCGATTCATGATTCAATTCATGATTCATGATTCATGATTCGATTCATGATTCATGATTTAATTCATGATTCATGATTCCTGATTCGATTCATGATTCATGATTCATTTCATGATTCATGATTCATTTCATGATTCATGATTCATGATTCGATTCATGATTCATGATTTATGATTCAATTCATGATTCATGATTCATGATTCATGCTTCAATGCATGATTCATGATTCAATTCATGATTCATGATTCATTTCATGATACATGTTTCATGATTCATGATTCATGATTTATGATTCAATTAATGAATTATGATTCATGATTCATGATTCAATTCATGATTCATGATTAATGATTCAATTAATGATTCGATTCATGATTCATGATTCAATTCATGATTCAATTCATGATTCATGATTCGATTCATGATTCATGATTCAATTCATGATTCATGATTCAATTTATGATTCATGATTCATGATTCATGATTCATAATTTAATTCATAATTCATGATTCATGATTCATAATTAATGATTCAATTCATGATTCCTGATTCAATTCATTATTCTTCAAGATTCAACTCATGATTCGATTCATGATTCAACTCATGATTCATGATTCATGATTCGATTCATGATTCATGATTCATGCTTCAATTCATGATTCATGATTCAAGTCATGATTCATGATTCGATTCATGATTCATGATTTATGATGCAATTCATGATTCATAATTCATGATTCATTATTCAATTCATGATTCATGATTCATTTCATGATACATGTTTCATGATTCATGATTCATGATTTATGATTCAATTAATGATTCATGATTCATGATTCAATTCAAGATTCTTGATTCATGATTCGATTCATGATTCATGATTCATGATTCAATTCATGATTCATGATTCATGATTTAATTCTTGATTCATGATTCATGTCTCAATTCATGATTCATGATTCGATTCATGATTCATGATTCATTTCATGATTCATGATTCATGATTTATGATGCAATTCATGATTCATAATTCATGATTCATGATTTAATTCATGATTCATAATTCATGATTAATGATTCAATTCATGATTCATGATTTATGATGCAATTCATGATTCATAATTCATGATTCATGATTCAATTCATGATTCATGATTCATTTCATGATACATGTTTCATGATTCATGATTCATGATTTATGATTCAATTAATGATTCATGATTAATGATTTATGATTCAATTCATGATTCTTGATTCATGATTCGATTCATGATTCATGATTCAATTCATGATTCATGATTTAATTCATGATTCATGATTCATGTCTCAATTCATGATTCATGATTCGATTCATGATTCATGATTCATGATTCGATTCATAATTCATGAATCATGATTGAATTTATGATTCATGATTCATGATTCATAATTCAATTCATGATTCATGATTCATGATTCATGATTCATGATTCATAATTCATGATTCAATTCATGATTCATGATTAAATTCATGATTCTTCAAGATTCAATTCATAATTCGATTTATGATTCTTCAAGATTCAATTCATGATTCGATTCATGATTCATGATTTAATTCATGATTCATGATTCCTGATTCGATTCATGATTCATGATTCATTTCATGATTCATGATTCATTTCATGATTCATGATTCATGATTCGATTCATGATTCATGATTTATGATTCAATTCATGATTCATGATTCATGATTCATGCTTCAATGCATGATTCATGATTCAATTCATGATTCATGATTCATTTCATGATACATGTTTCATGATTCATGATTCATGATTTATGATTCAATTAATGAATTATGATTCATGATTCATGATTCAATTCATGATTCATGATTAATGATTCAATTAATGATTCGATTCATGATTCATGATTCAATTCATGATTCAATTCATGATTCATGATTCGATTCATGATTCATGATTCAATTCATGATTCATGATTCAATTTATGATTCATGATTCATGATTCATGATTCATAATTTAATTCATAATTCATGATTCATGATTCATAATTAATGATTCAATTCATGATTCCTGATTCAATTCATTATTCTTCAAGATTCAACTCATGATTCGATTCATGATTCAACTCATGATTCATGATTCATGATTCGATTCATGATTCATGCTTCAATTCATGATTCATGATTCAAGTCATGATTCATGATTCGATTCATGATTCATGATTTATGATGCAATTCATGATTCATAATTCATGATTCATTATTCAATTCATGATTCATGATTCATTTCATGATACATGTTTCATGATTCGATTCATGATTCATGATTCAATTCATGATTCATGATTCATGATTTAATTCTTGATTCATAATTCATGATTCAATTCATGATTCATGATTAAATTCATGATTCTTCAAGATTCAATTCATAATTCGATTAATGATTCTTCAAGATTCAATTCATGATTCGATTCATGATTCAATTCATGATTCATGATTCATGATTCGATTCATGATTCATGATTTAATTCATGATTCATGATTCCTGATTCGATTCATGATTCATGATTCATTTCATGATTCATGATTCATGATTCGATTCATAATTCATGATTTATGATGCAATTCATGATTCATAATTCATGATTCATGATTCAATTCATGATTCATAATTCATGATTCATGATTCAATTCATGATTCATGATTCATTTCATGATACATGTTTCATGATTCATGATTCATGATTTATGAATCAATTAATGAATTATGATTTAATTCATGATTCATGATTAATGATTCAATTAATGATTCGATTCATGATTCAATTCATGATTCTTGATTCAATTCATGATTCAATTCATGATTCATGATTCGATTCATGATTCATGCTTCAATTCATGATTCATGATTCAAGTCATGATTCATTATTCATGATTCATGATTCGATTCATGATTCATGATTCATGATTCATGATTCGATTCATGATTCATGATTTATGATGCAAATTATGATTCATAATTCATGACTCATGAATTAATTCATGCTTCAATTCATGATTCATGATTCAAGTCATGATTCATTATTCATGATTCATGATTCGATTCATGATTCATGATTCATGATTCATGATTTGATTCATGATTCATGATTTATGATGCAAATTATGATTCATAATTCATGACTCATGATTCAATTCATGATTCATGATTCATTTCATGATACATGTTTCATGATTCATGATTCATGATTTATGATTCAATTCATGATTCATGATTCAATTTATGATTCATGATTCATGATTCATAATTCAATTCATGATTCATGATTAATGATTCATAATTCATGATTCAATTGATGATTCATTATTAAATTCATGATTCTTCAAGATTCAATTCATGATTCGATTCATGATTCTTCAAGATTCAATTCATGATTCGATTCATGATTCAATTCATGATTCATGATTCATGATTCAATTCATGATTCATAATTCATTATTCATAATTCATGATTCATGATTCGTTTCATGATTCATGATTCATTTCATGATTCATGATTCATGATTTATGATGCAATTCATGATTCATAATTCATGATTCATGATTTAATTCATGATTCATAATTCATGATTAATGATTCAATTCATGATTCATGATTTATGATGCAATTCATGATTCATAATTCATGATTCATGATTCAATTCATGATTCATGATTCATTTCATGATACATGTTTCATGATTCATGATTCATGATTTAGAATTCAATTAATGATTCATGATTAATGATTTATGATTCAATTCATGATTCTTGATTCATGATTCGATTCATGATTCATGATTCAATTCATGATTCATGATTCATGATTTAATTCATGATTCATGATTCATGTCTCAATTCATGATTCATGATTCGATTCATGATTCATGATTCATGATTCGATTCATAATTCATGAATCATGATTGAATTTATGATTCATGATTCATGATTCATAATTCAATTCATGATTAATGATTCATGATTCATGATTCATGATTCATAATTCATGATTCAATTCATGATTCATGATTAAATTCATGATTCTTCAAGATTCAATTCATAATTCGATTTATGATTCTTCAAGATTCAATTCATGATTCGATTCATGATTCAATTCATGATTCATGATTCATGATTCGATTCATGATTCATGATTTAATTCATGATTCATGATTCCTGATTCGATTCATGATTCATGATTCATTTCATGATTCATGATTCATTTCATGATTCATGATTCATGATTCGATTCATGATTCATGATTTATGATTCAATTCATGATTCATGATTCATGATTCATGCTTCAATGCATGATTCATGATTCAATTCATGATTCATGATTCATTTCATGATACATGTTTCATGATTCATGATTCATGATTTATGATTCAATTAATGAATTATGATTCATGATTCATGATTCAATTCATGATTCATGATTAATGATTCAATTAATGATTCGATTCATGATTCATGATTCAATTCATGATTCAATTCATGATTCATGATTCGATTCATGATTCATGATTCAATTCATGATTCATGATTCAATTTATGATTCATGATTCATGATTCATGATTCATAATTTAATTCATAATTCATGATTCATGATTCATAATTAATGATTCAATTCATGATTCCTGATTCAATTCATTATTCTTCAAGATTCAACTCATGATTCGATTCATGATTCAACTCATGATTCATGATTCATGATTCGATTCATGATTCATGATTCATGCTTCAATTCATGATTCATGATTCAAGTCATGATTCATGATTCGATTCATGATTCATGATTTATGATGCAATTCATGATTCATAATTCATGATTCATTATTCAATTCATGATTCATGATTCATTTCATGATACATGTTTCATGATTCATGATTCATGATTTATGATTCAATTAATGATTCATGATTCATGATTCAATTCAAGATTCTTGATTCATGATTTGATTCATGATTCATAAATCATGATTCAATTCATGATTCATGATTCATGATTTAATTCTTGATTCATGATTCATGTCTCAATTCATGATTCATGATTCGATTCATGATTCATGATTCATGATTCATGATTTATGATTCAATTAATGATTCATGATTCATGATTCAGTTCATGATTCAATTCATGATTCATGATTCAATTTATGATTCATGATTCATGATTCATAATTCAATTCATGATTTATGATTCATGATTCATGATTCATGATTCATAATTCATGATTCGATTCATGATTCATGATTAAATTCATGATTCTTCAAGATTCAATTCATGATTTGATTCATGATTCTTCAACATTCAATTCATGATTCTTGATTCGATTCATGATTCATAATTCATTTCATGATTCTATTCATGACTCATGATTCATGATTCAATTTATGATTAATGATTCATGATTCATAACTCAATTCATGATTCATGATTCATGATTCATAATTCATGATTCAATTCATGATTCATGATTAAATTCATGATTCTTCCAGATTCAATTCATGATTCATGATTAAATTCATGATTCTTCAAGATTCAATTCATGATTCGATTTATGAGTCTTCAAGATTCAATTCATGATTCGATTCATGATTCAATTCATGATTCATGATTCATGATTCGATTCATGATTCATGATTTAATTCATGATTCATGATTCCTGATTCGATTCATGATTCATGATTCATTTCATGATTCATGATTCATTTCATGATTCATGATTTGATTCATGATTCATGATTTATGATGCAATTCATGATTCATAATTCATGATTCATGATTCAATTCATGATTCATAATACATGATTCATGATTCAATTCATGATTCATGATTCATTTCATGATACATGTTTCATGATTCATGATTCATGATTTATGATTCAATTAATGATTCATGATTCATGATTCAATTCATGATTTTTGATTCATGATTTGATTCATGATTCATGATTCAATTCATGATTCATGATTCATGATTTAATTCATGATTCATGATTCATGTCTCAATTCATGATTCATGATTCGATTCATGATTCATGATTCATGATTCAATTCATGATTCATGATTCATGATTTATGATTCAATTCATGATTCATGATTCATGATTCAATTCATGATTCAATTCATGATTCATGATTCAATTTATGATTCATGATTCATGATTCATAATTCAATTCATGATTCAAGATTCATGATTCATAATTCATGATTCATAATTCATGATTCAATTCATGATTCATGATTAAATTCATGATTCTTCAAGATTCAATTCATGATTCGATTCATGATTCTTCAAGATTCAATTCATGATTCGATTCATGATTCAATTCATGATTCATGATTCATGATTCGATTCATGATTCCTGATTTAATTCATGATTCATGATTCCTGATTCGATTCATGATTCATGATTCATTTCATGATTCATAATTCATGATTCATGATTCAATTCATGATTCATGATTCATTTCATGATACATGATTCATGATTAATGATTTATGATTCAATTCATGATTCATGATTCATGATTCATGATTCAATTCATGATTCTTGATTCATGATTCGATTCATGATTCATGATTCAATTCATGATTCATGATTCATGATTCAATTCATTATTCATGATTCGATTCATGATTCATGATTCAATTCATGATTCATGATTCATGATTAAATTCATGATTCATGACTCAAATCATAATTCATGATTCATGATTCATTATTCATGATTCATGATTCGATTCATGATTCATGATTCAAATCATGATTCATGATTCATGATTCATGATTCAATTCATTATTCATGATTCATGATTCGATTCATGATTCATGATTCATTTCATGATTCATGATTCATGATTTGATTCATGATTCATGATTCAATTCATGATTCATGATTCATGATTCAATTCCTTATTCATGGTGAATGATTCGATTCATGATTCATGATTCATGATTCATGATTCGATTCATGATTCATGATTCAATTCATGATTCATGATTCAATTCATTATTCATGATTCATGATTCGATTCATGATTCATGATTCGATTCGTGATTCATGATTCATGATTCAATTCATGATTCATGATTTGATTTATGATTCATGATTCATGATTCAAATCATGATTCATGATTCATGATTCAATTCATGATTCAATTCATGATTCATGATTCATGATTCAATTAATGATTCATGATTAATGATTCAATTCATGATTCATGATTCATGATTCAATTCATGATTCATGCTTCATGATTCAATTCATGATTCAATTCATGATTAATGATTTAATTTATGATTCATGATTCATGATTCATGATTCAATTCATAATTCATGATTCATGATTCATGATTCAATTTATGATTCATGATTCGATTTATGATTCATGATTCAATTCATGATTCATGATTCATGATTCAATTCATGATTCATGATTCAATTCATGAATCATGATTCATAATTCATGATTTGATTCAAGATTCATGATTTATGATTCAATTTATGATTCATAATTCATGATTCATGATTCAATTCATGATTCAAAATTTATGATTCATGATTCAATTCATGATTCATAATTTATGATTCATGATTCGATTCATGATTCAAAATTTATGATTCATGATTCAATTCATGATTCATAATTTATGATTCATGATTCGATTCATAATTCATGATTCATGATTTGATTCATGATTCATAATTTATGATTCATGATTCGATTCATGATTCATGATTAAATTCATGATTCATGATTCAATTCATGATTCAATTCATGATTCATGATTCATGATTCAATTTATGATTCATGATTCATGATTTATGATTCATGATTCATGATTTATGATTCATGATTGAATTCATGATTCATGATTCATGATTGAATTCATGATTCAATACATGATTCATAATTCATGATTCATGATTCAATTCATGATTGAATTCATGATTCATGATTCAATTTATGTTTCATGATTCATGATTTATGATTCATGATTGAATTCATGATTCATGATTGAATTCATGATTCATGATTGAATTCATGAATCAATACATGATTCATGACTCAATTCATGATTCGATTCATGATTCAATTCATGAATTATGATTCAATTCATGATTCAATTCATGATTTGATTCATGATTCAATTCATGATTCAATTCATGATTCATGATTCATGTCTCAATTCATGATTCATGATTCATGATTCAATTCATGATTCATGATTCATGATTCAATTCATGATTCATGATTTATGAGTCAATTCATGATTCATGATTCAATTTATGATTCATGATTCATGATTCATGATTCATAATTCAATTCATGATTCACGTTTCAATTCATGATTCTTCAAGATTCAATTCATGATTCAATTCATGATTCAATTCATGATTCATGATTCAATTCATGATTCATGATTCAATTCATGATTCATGATTTGATTCATGATTCATTATTCATGCTTCAATTCATGATTCATGATTCAATTCAATATTCATAATTCATGATTCATAATTCATGATTCGATTCATGATTCATAATTCATTTCATGATTCATGATTCATGATTCATGATTCTTGATTCGATTCATGATTCATGATTTATGATGCAATTCATGATTCATAATTCATGATTCATAATTCAATTCATGATTCATAATTCATGATTCATGATTCAATTCATGATTCATGATTCATTTCATGATACATGATTCATGATTCATGATTCGATTCATGATTCATGATTTATGATTCAATTCATGATTCTTGATTCATGATTCGATTCATGATTCATCATTCAATTCATGATTCATGATTCAATTCATGATTCATGATTCGATTCATGATTCATCATTCAATTCATGATTTATGATTCATGATTCATGATTCAATTCATGATTCATGATTCGATTCATGATTCATGATTTAATTCATGATTTATGATTCATGATTCAATTCATGATTCATGATTCAATTCATGATTCAATTCATGATTCATGATTCATAATTCAATTCATGATTCATGATTCAATTCATGATTCATGACTCAATTCTTGATTCGATTCATGATTCAATTCATGATTCATGATTTGATTTATGATTCATGATTCATGATTCAATTGATGATTCATGATTCAATTGATGATTTAATTCATGATTCAATTCATGATTTATTTCATGATTCAATTCATGATTTAATTCATGATTCAATTCATGATTCAGGATTCGATTCATGATTCATGATTCAATTCATGATTCATGATTCAATTCATGATTCATGATTCGATTCATGATTCATGATTCAATTCATGATTTATGATTCGATTCATGATTCATGATTCAATTCATGATTTATGATTCGATTCATGATTCATGATTCAATTCATGATTTATGATTTATGATTCAATTTATGATTCATGATTCATGATTCATGATTCAATTCATGATTCATGATTCAATTCATGATTCATGATTCAATTCATGATTCAATTTATGATTCAATTCATGATTTGATTCATGATTCATGATTCATGATTCAATTCATGATTCATGATTCATGATTTAATTCATAATTCAATTCATGATTAATGATTCATGATTCGATTCATGATTCATGATTCAATTCATGATTCAATTCATGATTCAATTCATGATTCATGATTCATGATTCAATTCATGATTCAATTCATGATTCATGATTCGATTAATGATTCATGATTCAATTCATGATTCATGATTCAATTCATGATTTATGATTCGATACATGATTCATGATTCATGATTCAATTCATTATTCATGATTCATGATTCGATTCATGATTCATGATTCATGATTCAATTCATTATTCATGATTCATGATTCGATTCATGATTCATGATTCATTTCATGATTTATTATTCATGATTCATGATTCGATTCATGATTCATGATTCATGATTCATTTCATTATTCATGATTCATTTGATGATTTATGATTCTTTTCATTATTCATGATTCATGATTCAATTCATGATTCATGATTTGATTCATGATTCTTGATTCATGATTCTTGATTCATAATTCATGATTCAATTCATGATTCATGATTCATGATTCAATTCATGATTCAATTTATGATTCTTAATTCATGATTCATGATTCAATTCATGATTCATGATTCATGATTCAATTCATGATTCATGACTCAATTCATGACTCAATTCATGATTCATGATTCATGATTCATGATTCATGATTCGATTCATGATTCATGATTCAAATCATGACTCATGATTCATGATTCATGATTCAATTCATTATTCATGATGCATGATTCGATTCATGATTCATGATTCTATTCATGATTCATGATTCAATTCATGATTCATGATTCATGATTAAATTCATTATTCATGATTCATGATTTAATTCATGATTCATGATTTGATTCATGATTCATGATTCAATTCATGATTCATGATTTGATTCATGATTCATGATTTATGATTCAATTCATGATTCATGATTCATGATTCAATTCATGATTCAATTCATGTTTCATGATTCAATTCATGATTCAATTCATGATTAATGATTCAATTCATGATTCATGATTCATGATTTGATTCATGATTCATGATTCATGATTCAATTCATTATTCTTGATTCGATTTATGATTCATGATTCAATTCATGATTCATGATTCAATTTATGATTCATGATTCATGATTCGATTCATAATTCATGATTCATGATTCGATTCATGATTCATGATTCGATTCATGATTCATGATTCGATTCATGATTCATGATTAAATTCATGATTCATGATTCATGATTCAATTCATGTTTCAATTCATGATTCAATTTATGATTCATGATTCATGATTTATGATTCATGATTCAATTCATGATTCATTATTCATGATTCAATTCATGATTCAATTCATGATTCATAATTCATGATTCATGATTCAATTCATGATTCAATTCATGATTCATGATTCAATTTATGATTCATGATTCATGATTTATGATTCATGATTGAATTCATGATTCATGAATGAATTCATGATTCATGATTCATGATTGAATTCATGATTCAATACATGATTCATAATTCATGAATCATGATTCAATACATGATTCATGACTCAATTCATGATTCGATTCATGATTCAATTCATGAATTATGATTCAATTCATGATTCAATTCATGATTCATGATTCGATTCATGATTCATGATTCAATTCATGATTCAATTCATGATTCATGATTCATGATTCAATTCATGATTCATTATTCATGTCTCAATTCATGATTCATGATTCGATTCATGATTCATGATTCATGATTCAATTCATGATTCAATTCATGATTCATGATTCATGATTCAATTTATGATTCATTATTCATGATTCATGATTCATAAATCAATTCATTATTCATGATTCAATTCCTGATTCATGATTCAATTCATGATTCTTCAAGATTCAATTCATGATTCGATTCATTATTCAATTCAAGATTCATGATTCATGATTCAATTCATGATTCATTATTCATGATTCATGATTCATAATTCAATTCATGATTCATGATTCAATTCCTGATTCATGATTCAATTCATGATTCTTCAAGATTCAATTCATGATTCGATTCATTATTCAATTCAAGATTCATGATTCATGATTCAATTCATGATTTATGATTCAATTCATGATTCATGATTCATGATTCGATTCATGATTCATGATTAAATTCATGATTCATGATTCATGATTCATGATTCATGATTCATGATTTAATTTATGACTCATGATTCATGATTCCTGATTCAATTCATGATTCATGATTTAATTTATGACTCATGATTCATGATTCCTGATTCAATTCATGATTCATGATTCATGATTCATGATTCAATTCATGATTCATGATTCATGATTCAATTTATGATTCATGATTCATGATTCAATTTATAATTCATGATTCATGATTCATGATTCAATTCATGATTCATGATTCAATTTATGATTCATGATTCATGATTCAATTCATGATTCATGACTCGATTCATGATTCATGATTTATGATTCAATTCATGATTCATAATTCATGATTCATGATTCAATTCATGATTCAAAATTTATGATTCATGATTCAATTCATGATTCAAAATTTATGATTCATGATTCAATCAATGAATTGAATCATCAATTGAATCATGAATCATGAATTGAATCATGAATCATGAATCAATAATCATGAATCGAATCATGAATTATGAATTGAATCATGAATCATAAATCATAAATTGAATCATGAATCATGAATTGAATCATGAATCATGAATTGAATCATGAATCATGGATTGAATCATGAATCATAAATCATGAATCATGAATCATGAATTGAATCATGAATCATGAATCAATTGAATCATGAATCATGAATTGAATCATGAATCATGAATCAATAATCATGAATCGAATCATGAATTATGAATTGAATCATGAATCATAAATCATAAATTGAATCATGGATCATGAATTGAATCATGAATCATGAATTGAATCATGAATCATGAATTGAATCATGAATCATGAATTGAATCATGAATCATGAATCATGAATTGAATCATGAATCATGAATCATGAATCGAATCATGAATCATGATTTAAGAATCATGAATCGAATCATGAATCATAAATCAAATCATGATCCATGAATTCAATCATGAATTGAATCATGAATCATGAATTGAATCATGAATCATGAATCATGAACTGAATCATGAATCATGAATTATGAATCATGAATCATGAATCATGAATCATAAATCATGAATTGAATCATGAATTGAATCATGAATCATGAATCATGAATTGAATCTTGAATCATGAATCATAAATTGAATCATGAATCATGAATTGAATCATGAATCATGAATCATGAATTCAATCATGAATCATGAATCATGTATTGAATCATGAATTGAATCATGAATCATATATTGAATCATGAATCATTTATCATAAATCGAGTCATGAATCATGAATTGAATCATGAATCGAATCATGAATTGAATCATGAATCATTAATTGAATCATGAATCATGAATCATGAATTGAATCATGATTTATGAATCATGAATTGAATCATGAATTGAATCTTGAATCATGAATTAAATCATGAATCATGAATTATGAATTATGAATTGAATCATGAATCATGAATCATGAATTGAATCATGATTTATGAATCATGAATTGAATCATAAATTGAATCATGAATTATGAATTGAATCATGAATCATGAATCATGAATTGAATCATGAATTGAATCATAAATCATGAATCATGAATCATAAATCATGAATTGAATCATGAATCATGAATTATGAATCATGAACTGAATCATGAATCATGAATCATGAATTATGAATCATGAATCATGAATCATATATCAGAAAATTGAATCATGAATCATGAATTGAATCATGAATCATGAATCATGAATCATGAATCATGAATTGAATCATGAATCATAAATCATGAATTGAATCATGAATCATGAATTGAATCATGAATCATGAATTAAATCATGAATCATGAATCATGAATCATGAATCGAATCATGAATCATGAATCAAGAATCATGAATTGAATCATGAATCATGAATTAAATCAAGAATAATGAATCATGAATTATGAATCATGAATTGAATCATGAATCATGAATCATGCATTTAATCATGAATGATGAATCATGAATCAAATCATGAATCATGAATTTAATCATGAATCATGAATCATGAATTGAATCATGAATCATGAATCGAATCATGAATCATGATTTAAAAATAATGAATCGAATCATGAATCAAGAATTGAATCATGAATCATGAATCATGAATTGAATCATGAATCATGAATTATGAATCGAATCATGAATCATGAATCATGAATCATGAATTGAATCATAATTCATGATTTCTGAATGGAATCATGAATTGAATCATGAATCATGAATTGAATCATAAATTGAATCATGAATTGAATCATGAATTGAATCATGAATTGAATCATAAATCATGAATTGAATCATGAATCATGAATTATGAATTGAATCATGAATCATGAATCATAAATCGAATCATGAGTCATGAATTGAATCAGGAATCGTAAATTGAATAATGAATCATGAATCATGAATCATGAATCATGAATTGAATCATGAATCATGAATTATGAATTATGAATTGAATCATGAATCATGAATCATGAATTGAATCATGATTTATGAATCATGAATTGAATCATGAATTGAATCATGAATCATGAATTGAATCATGAATCATGAATCATGAATCGAATCATGAATTGAATCATAAGTGATGATTCATGATTCATAATTCAATTCATGATTCATGATTCAATTCCTGATTCATGATTCAATTCATGATTCTTCAAGATTCAATTCATGATTCGATTCATTATTCAATTCAAGATTCATGATTCATGATTCAATTCATGATTTATGATTCAATTCATGATTCATGATTCATGATTCGATTCATGATTCATGATTAAATTCATGATTCATGATTCATGATTCATGATTCATGATTCATGATTTAATTTATGACTCATGATTCATGATTCCTGATTCAATTCATGATTCATGATTTAATTTATGACTCATGATTCATGATTCCTGATTCAATTCATGATTCAGGATTCATGATTCATGATTCAATTCATGATTCATGATTCATGATTCAATTTATGATTCATGATTCATGATTCAATTTATAATTCATGATTCATGATTCATGATTCAATTCATGATTCATGATTCAATTTATGATTCATGATTCATGATTCAATTCATGATTCATGACTCGATTCATGATTCATGATTTATGATTCAATTCATGATTCATAATTCATGATTCATGATTCAATTCATGATTCAAAATTTATGATTCATGATTCAATTCATGATTCAAAATTTATGATTCATGATTCAATCAATGAATTGAATCATCAATTGAATCATGAATCATGAATCATGAATCAATTGAATCATGAATCATGAATTGAATCATGAATCATGAATCAATAATCATGAATCGAATCATGAATTATGAATTGAATCATGAATCATAAATCATAAATTGAATCATGGATCATGAATTGAATCATGAATCATGAATTGAATCATGAATCATGAATTGAATCATGAATCATGAATTGAATCATGAATCATGAATCATGAATTGAATCATTGTCACGGGCACTAGGAGTCTTTACCCAGGGATCACCAGGTGATAGGCTTACCAGAGCAGTATAGGTGGTAATATGGTACTCTGGTAGCAGGGTGATCACGGAACAGGAAATAGCAGATGATGGGATGCTCAGGAAAGTCTATGACTAGCAGCACTGGCAATATGGAGGTAGTAATACACGAGGAACTGTATGGACAAAGGACACGTGAAGGTAGTCAGTGGTCTGCGGTAGCAAGTTGTACCACTGCTATAGTGAGGAGGAATGTCCAACAGAAACGAGGGGGTGATGAGAGTCAGCGGTCTGCGGATAGCAAGTTGTACCGCTGTCTGAGTGAAGGAATAGAATCCAAGTGGAGGTATCCGGGGAGTCAGTGGTCTGCGTTAGCAAGTTGTACCACTGCTATGTGAGAGGATACTGGAATAGGTGAAACTGGAAACAGGGGTCAGTGGTCTGCCACCAGCAAGTTGTACCACTGAATATATATGTGAGGAGGTGCACGGGGAGAGACTGCAACACAAGATATACACGGGCACCTTGACTTTGATCCACAGTAATATGCACAATATAAATGTATAGATGACTGAACAACACTGCCAATATAGAAAGTCTCTAGAAGGAATCCAGCACGAGATAACACAGTCAATGATGGCGATAGACTCAGCGGATAGCACACTCCAGAGAAGAACCAACACAGTCCAGCAAGGTATGCAATACACAGCACAGTCAATGGGAAGTATGCATACCGTGGTTCAGGAGAAGGCAGTCAGACAGGAGTGCAGAGATACCTGAATGGCAGGAGGCCGGCAGGATGCAAAGTCCCTGGATGGGTGAAGCGGTGGTCTAGCAGGTGCAGCGCACAGGTAGGTAGACCAGCAGGGAACACAGGAAGGCGTGGAGAGCGGATCAGCAGTAGATGGATGAGTAGCGCTGAGGAGTAACAGCAGCGGGTCTCTGCGGGAACACGGAGGTAGCCAATAGCAACCAGCAGGTGCAGTAACGATGGGACACGGGAGAGCAGAGTTGAACTGGAACTGTTGATCACGGAGAATAGCGGGTAGCAATAGTGGCAGCAGGCCCAAGGAAACACGGGAGAGTAGACAAGGACTGAAGACTGAAGCGCACAGAGGCAGCGGATAGGAATCAGCCAAACAGTCACGATGAAACACAGACGGGTTGCAGGTTGAAGACTGTAGTGCACGGAGGCAGCGGATAGGAATCAGCTAGCAGTCACGATGATGAAACACAGACGAGTTGCAGGTTGAAGACTGTAGTGCACGGAGGCAGCGGATAGGAATCAGCTAGCAGTCACGATGATGAAACACAGACGAGTTGCAGGTTGAAGACTGTAGTGCACGGAGGCAGCGGATAGGAATCAGCTAGCAGTCACGATGATGAAACACAGACGAGTTGCAGGTTGTTAGAAGACTGTAGTGCACGGAGGCAGCGGATAGGAATCAGCTCACAGTCACGATGATACAGTAGATGGTAGAAGTGGTATGGGAACCACAGTAGTAGCAGTGGTTTGGAAACCACAGAGGTAGAAGTGGTTTGGAAACCACAGGAATCAGCTGGGCTGAATAAACGAGGAAACACAGGAACACCTTCAGAGACTCATGGGGAATGAGACTCCAAGATCAGGCAACGTGGTGTTGACCACAGGTGCTTAATATAGGGAGGTTGCCTGATCTGCCAATTAAGTTAAAGGAACATACACTGAAGGTTTAGAAAGGGCTGCGCATGCGCAGTCCCTCAGGATGGAGGACGGCCACGGTTCCTAAATGTCCGGGAAGAAGCACTCACAGTCCGGTGAGTGACAGTACCCCCCCTTTTAAAGGTGGGCACAGAACGCCTGGAACCGGGCTTGTCCGGATTTTTGGAATAAAACTTCTTCAGAAGGGCAGGAGCATTAAGATCTTCAGCTTTGATCCATGAACGCTCCTCAGGACCAAAGCCCTTCCAATGAACGAGGAAACGGAGGACTCCTCGCGAAATTTTTGCATCCAATACCTCAGTAATCTCGAAATCCTCCTCCTGATGAACTTGAACTGGCTGCGGTGCTGAGGGAGGAGCCGAGAAACGGTTGATAATGAGAGGTTTGAGCAAGGACACATGGAAGGCATTGGAAATCCGAAGATTCTTAGGAAGAAGAAGTTTAACACATACTGGATTGATAACTTGAATGATCCTATATGGACCAATAAAACGAGGGGCGAATTTCATAGATGGGACCTTCAAACGAATATTTTTGGTAGATAACCAGACACGATCTCCAATTTTTAGTGGTGGAATAGCCCGCCTCTTCTTATCTGCGAAAGACTTATATTTGTTAGATGTCTTCTTTAAACAGGTTTTGACCTGAGACCAGATATTTTTGAAGGTCTGACAAGCAGTTTCCACAGCAGGGACTTGGGTGGGCGGGAGGGCAGGAAATTCCGGAAAAGACGGATGGTGACCGTAGACCACAAAGAATGGAGTTTTGGATGATGACTCATGGTACATGTTGTTATGGGCGAATTCAGCCCAAGGGAGCAATTCTACCCAGTTGTCCTGGTTGGCTGAAGAGAACATCCTAATAAAAGTCTCAAGATCTTGATTGACTCGTTCCGTTTGTCCGTTAGATTGCGGATGGTAAGACGATGAGAGTGCTAATCGTATGCCCAAGGTTTTACAAAGGGCCCGCCAGAATCTGGAAACGAATTGTACTCCTCTATCTGACACAATCTCAGACGGACATCCATGGATGCGGAAGATTTCTTTAATGAAATGTTCAGCCAGAGTAGACGAGGAAGGTAAACCGGACAAAGGGACGAAATGAGCCATCTTCGAAAATCTGTCTACCACTACCCAAATAGTATTGTGATTCTTACTTGGTGGCAAATCAGTAACGAAATCCATACTAATATGGGTCCAAGGCTTGGACGGAATGGGTAGTGGTCGCAGCAACCCTGCTGGAGTTCTGCGGGAGGATTTGAACTGAGAACATAAATCACAGGAAGCAATAAACTCTTTGACGTCTCTCCTCATTGAAGGCCACCAGTAACTTCGAGAGAGAATCTCAAAGGTCTTGTGTTCACCGGCGTGTCCAGAAAAACGAGAGGCATGGAACCACGAAAGGATTTTCCTCCTCAGAGTAGGAGGCACGAGGGTCTTCCCAAATGGTAGCATTTTGGTGGATGAAGCAGCCAGAGAAATACATTTGGGGTCTAGAATAGCATGGTTGGGAACCTCTTCTACATCAGAGGACGTCACAAAAGCTCGAGATAGAGCGTCAGCTTTCTTGTTCTTAGCGGCTGGTTTGAAGGTTATAATTAATTCAAAACGGGAAAAGAAAAGAGACCATCTTGCTTGACGAGGGTTCAAGCATTGGGCAGATTGCAAATATGACAAGTTCTTATGATCCGTGAAGATCGTCACCGGATGGCGAGCTCCTTCCAACAAGTATCTCCATTCCTCTAATGCAGCTTTGATGGCCAGCAACTCCTTGTCCCCGATAGTATAATTTTTCTCTGCGGGCAGAAGACCCCGAGAGTAGAAGGCACAAGGATGTAATTTTTGTTGCTCCGAGCGTTGGGAGAGAATAGCTCCTAAGCCCACATTAGAGGCATCTACTTCTAGGAAGAAGGGGAGTGTCACATCAGGCTGTCGAAGAATGGGAGCAGACGAGAAGGACTCTTTGAGAATTTGAAAGGCTTGGAGAGCCTCAGATGACCATTCCTTAGTATTAGCCCCTTTCCGAGTTAGGGCCACAATAGGAGATGCAATGGATGAAAAGTCTTGAATGAAGCGTCTATAGTAATTGGCAAAACCTAAAAAACGCTGGATGGCACGAAGAGAAGTTGGCTGAGGCCAATGTAGTACAGCATTTACTTTGTCTGGATCCATCTTCAGGCCAACTCCGGAAACTATATACCCCAAGAATGGAATCTGGGGTAACTCGAATGAACATTTTTCCAATTTACAGAACAATGAGTTTTTCCGTAGTCTGGAGAGGACCTCTGCCACATGTTGGTGATGAGAAGGCAGGTTCTGTGAGAAGATCAATATGTCGTCCAGGTAGACAACGACACATACATATAATAAGTCCCGAAAGATCTCATTGATGAAACCCTGGAAAACAGCGGGGGCATTACACAGCCCGAAGGGCATTACTAAATATTCGTAATGCCCATCTCTGGTGTTGAACGCGGTCTTCCATTCGTCGCCGGAACGGATTCTAATTAAATTGTAGGCACCACGAAGATCCAACTTAGTAAATATCCGAGCTCCCTTGATGCGATCAAATAGCTCAGTGATCAGCGGAATGGGATACCGATTCTTGATAGTAATGGCGTTGAGTCCACGAAAATCTATACAAGGGCGTAATGATCCATCCTTCTTTTTGACGAAGAAGAACCCAGCTCCAGCGGGAGAGGTGGAAGGTCGAATGAACCCACGCTGGAGATTCTCCTGTATGTACTCAGATGTGGCTTGAGTTTCAGGTAACGAGAGAGGATAGACCCGACCCCTGGGAGGAGTCTTGCCAGGTAGAAGGTCGATCGGACAATCCCAAGAACGATGAGGAGGAAGACATTCAGACTGAGCTTTATCAAACACATCGGCAAATGAAGCATACTGAGGAGGGAGTCCCGGGGAGGAAGATGAGATGGAAGATTGCTGTACTTTAAGAGGAATAACTTGAGAAAGACAACGATGGTGACATTCAGACCCCCAAGACGTAACTTGAGGGGTGCGCCAGTCAATCTGGGGAGAGTGACACTGAAGCCATGGAAGGCCTAAGACAATCGGACTTGTCGTAACTGGAAGAATTAAAAACGAAATTTCTTCATGGTGTAATACACCAATCTGAAGGGTTACTGGAGACGTACTCTGGGTGATGAGACCATTGATGAGACGTGATCCATCTATAGCCGTCACAGTAATGGGTGTTTTTAAAGTGATCACTGGTAGGGACCATTGATTCACTAGTGATTTAGAAATGAAATTTCCTGCTGCTCCGGAATCAATCAATGCCTGTGACTCAAAGGATTTGGTAGCAAAGGAGATCGTAACATCAAAAGCGCAGACTTTAGATTTCATAGACAATGGAGAGGACTCCAGGGACCCTAACTTCACCTCTCCAGAACTAGTTAGGGCCTGGCATTTCCCGATCTCTTAGGGCAAGAGCTGAGCATATGCGTGGAATCAGCACAATAGATACAGAGTCTATTCTTTACTCTTCGTTTCCTCTCCTCTGAAGATAATTTGGAACGTCCTATCTCCATGGGAATCACAGAGGATGGAGCTGGACGAAATTGAGGGTTTAAACGAAGAGGTGCTTTGACAGCCGTTGTTTTCTCAGACTCTCTTTCACGAAATCTCATATCTACACGATGGCAAAGAGAGATCAAATCTTCTAGTGACGAAGGAAGCTCTTGAGTAGTCAGTGCATCTTTAATTTTATCGGAGAGCCCCTGCCAGAAGGCGGCAACTAATGCTTCAGTGTTCCACTGAAGTTCAGAGGCTAAGATCCTAAATTGAATGACATACTGTCCTACTGTATGGGAGCCTTGTCGCAAACGAAGGATGCTGGAAGCAGCGGAGGTCACACGACCTGGTTCATCGAACACACTTCGGAACGTGGAAATGAATTTGGCACTATCTTGTAGAATTGGATCGTTTCTCTCCCACAGAGGGGAGGCCCAAGCCAGGGCTTGTCCAGAAAACAATGAGATAAGATAGGCCACTCTGGAACGATGGGTAGAAAAATTTTGAGGTTGGAGTTCAAAATGGACTGAACATTGGTTAAGGAAACCTCTACAAGTTTTGGGGTCCCCGTCGTATTTTGACGGAGTAGGCAGGTGAAGCGTAGGGACTGTAGACACCTGGGATGGCACTGGGGAAACGGAGGAAAGCACAGGAGCTTCAATATTAGCTGTAACAGTCTGTCCAGATGTTCCTTGGGAGGTTAACGATTGGTAACATTGAAGTAACAGCTGTTGGCGAGCATCCTGTTGCTCCACACGGCTGACCAGGTGCTGCAGCATCTCTTTAGCGGTAGGTTCCGTATCTGGGTCTGTCATGGCCTGATCTTACTGTCACGGGCACTAGGAGTCTTTACCCAGGGATCACCAGGTGATAGGCTTACCAGAGCAGTATAGGTGGTAATATGGTACTCTGGTAGCAGGGTGATCACGGAACAGGAAATAGCAGATGATGGGATGCTCAGGAAAGTCTATGACTAGCAGCACTGGCAATATGGAGGTAGTAATACACGAGGAACTGTATGGACAAAGGACACGTGAAGGTAGTCAGTGGTCTGCGGTAGCAAGTTGTACCACTGCTATAGTGAGGAGGAATGTCCAACAGAAACGAGGGGGTGATGAGAGTCAGCGGTCTGCGGATAGCAAGTTGTACCGCTGTCTGAGTGAAGGAATAGAATCCAAGTGGAGGTATCCGGGGAGTCAGTGGTCTGCGTTAGCAAGTTGTACCACTGCTATGTGAGAGGATACTGGAATAGGTGAAACTGGAAACAGGGGTCAGTGGTCTGCCACCAGCAAGTTGTACCACTGAATATATATGTGAGGAGGTGCACGGGGAGAGACTGCAACACAAGATATACACGGGCACCTTGACTTTGATCCACAGTAATATGCACAATATAAATGTATAGATGACTGAACAACACTGCCAATATAGAAAGTCTCTAGAAGGAATCCAGCACGAGATAACACAGTCAATGATGGCGATAGACTCAGCGGATAGCACACTCCAGAGAAGAACCAACACAGTCCAGCAAGGTATGCAATACACAGCACAGTCAATGGGAAGTATGCATACCGTGGTTCAGGAGAAGGCAGTCAGACAGGAGTGCAGAGATACCTGAATGGCAGGAGGCCGGCAGGATGCAAAGTCCCTGGATGGGTGAAGCGGTGGTCTAGCAGGTGCAGCGCACAGGTAGGTAGACCAGCAGGGAACACAGGAAGGCGTGGAGAGCGGATCAGCAGTAGATGGATGAGTAGCGCTGAGGAGTAACAGCAGCGGGTCTCTGCGGGAACACGGAGGTAGCCAATAGCAACCAGCAGGTGCAGTAACGATGGGACACGGGAGAGCAGAGTTGAACTGGAACTGTTGATCACGGAGAATAGCGGGTAGCAATAGTGGCAGCAGGCCCAAGGAAACACGGGAGAGTAGACAAGGACTGAAGACTGAAGCGCACAGAGGCAGCGGATAGGAATCAGCCAAACAGTCACGATGAAACACAGACGGGTTGCAGGTTGAAGACTGTAGTGCACGGAGGCAGCGGATAGGAATCAGCTAGCAGTCACGATGATGAAACACAGACGAGTTGCAGGTTGAAGACTGTAGTGCACGGAGGCAGCGGATAGGAATCAGCTAGCAGTCACGATGATGAAACACAGACGAGTTGCAGGTTGAAGACTGTAGTGCACGGAGGCAGCGGATAGGAATCAGCTAGCAGTCACGATGATGAAACACAGACGAGTTGCAGGTTGTTAGAAGACTGTAGTGCACGGAGGCAGCGGATAGGAATCAGCTCACAGTCACGATGATACAGTAGATGGTAGAAGTGGTATGGGAACCACAGTAGTAGCAGTGGTTTGGAAACCACAGAGGTAGAAGTGGTTTGGAAACCACAGGAATCAGCTGGGCTGAATAAACGAGGAAACACAGGAACACCTTCAGAGACTCATGGGGAATGAGACTCCAAGATCAGGCAACGTGGTGTTGAAAACAGGTGCATAATATAGGGAGGTTGCCTGATCTGCCAATTAAGTTAAAGGAACATACACTGAAGGTTTAGAAAGGGCTGCGCATGCGCAGTCCCTCAGGATGGAGGACGGCCACGGTTCCTAAATGTCCGGGAAGAAGCACTCACAGTCCGGTGAGTGACAATCATGAATCATGAATCATGAATCGAATCATGAATCATGATTTAAGAATCATGGATCGAATCATGAATCATAAATCAAATCATGATCCATGAATTCAATCATGAATTGAATCATGAATCATGAATTGAATCATGAATCATGAATCATGAACTGAATCATGAATCATGAATTATGAATCATGAATCATGAATCATGAATCATAAATCATGAATTGAATCATGAATTGAATCATGAATCATGAATCATGAATTGAATCTTGAATCATGAATCATAAATTGAATCATGAATCATGAATTGAATCATGAATCATGAATTCAATCATGAATCATGAATCATGTATTGAATCATGAATTGAATCATGAATCATATATTGAATCATGAATCATTTATCATAAATCGAGTCATGAATCATGAATTGAATCATGAATCGAATCATGAATTGAATCATGAATCATTAATTGAATCATGAATCATGAATCATGAATTGAATCATGATTTATGAATCATGAATTGAATCATGAATTGAATCTTGAATCATGAATTGAATCATGAATCATGAATTATGAATTATGAATTGAATCATGAATCATGAATCATGAATTGAATCATGATTTATGAATCATGAATTGAATCATAAATTGAATCATGAATTATGAATTGAATCATGAATCATGAATCATGAATTGAATCATGAATTGAATCATAAATCATGAATCATGAATCATGAATCATAAATCATGAATTGAATCATGAATCATGAATTATGAATCATGAACTGAATCATGAATCATGAATCATGAATCATGAATTATGAATCATGAATCATGAATCATATATCAGAAAATTGAATCATGAATCATGAATTGAATCATGAATCATGAATCATGAATCATGAATCATGAATCATGAATTGAATCATGAATCATAAATCATGAATTGAATCATGAATCATGAATCATGAATCATGAATCGAATCATGAATCATGAATCAAGAATCATGAATTGAATCATGAATCATGAATTAAATCAAGAATAATGAATCATGAATTATGAATCATGAATTGAATCATGAATCATGAATCATGCATTTAATCATGAATGATGAATCATGAATCAAATCATGAATCATGAATTTAATCATGAATCATGAATCATGAATTGAATCATGAATCATGAATCGAATCATGAATCATGATTTAAAAATAATGAATCGAATCATGAATCAAGAATTGAATCATGAATCATGAATCATGAATTGAATCATGAATCATGAATCATGAATCGAATCATGAATCATGAATCATGAATCATGAATTGAATCATAATTCATGATTTCTGAATGGAATCATGAATTGAATCATGAATCATGAATTGAATCATAAATTGAATCATGAATTGAATCATGAATTGAATCATGAATTGAATCATAAATCATGAATTGAATCATGAATCATGAATTATGAATTGAATCATGAATCATGAATCATAAATCGAATCATGAGTCATGAATTGAATCAGGAATCGTAAATTGAATAATGAATCATGAATCATGAATCATGAATCATGAATTGAATCATGAATCATGAATTATGAATTATGAATTGAATCATGAATCATGAATCATGAATTGAATCATAATTTATGAATCATGAATTGAATCATGAATTGAATCATGAATCATGAATTGAATCATGAATCATGAATCATGAATCGAATCATGAATTGAATCATAAGTCATGAATTGAATCATGAATCATCAATTATGAATTATGAATTGAATCATGAATCATGAATCATGAAATGAATCATGAATCATGAATCATGAAACGAATCATGAATCATGAGTTGAAGCATGAATCATAAATCATGAATTGAATCATGAATCATGAATTGAATCATGAATCATGAATCATTAATCAAGAATCATGAATCGAATCATGAATCATGAATTAAATCAAGAATCATGAATCATGAATTATGAATCATGAATTGAATCATGAATCATGAATCATGCATTTAATCATGAATGATGAATCATGAATCGAATCATGAATCATGAATTTAATCATGAATCATGAATCATGAATTAAATCATGAATCATGAATCGAATCATGAATCATGATTTAAAAATAATGAATCGAATCATGAATCAAGAATTGAATCATGAATCATGAATCATGAATTGCATCATGAATCATGAATCGAATCATGAATCATGAATCATAATTCATGATTTCTGAATGGAATCATGAATTGAATCATGAATCATGAATTGAATCATAAATTGAATCATGAATTGAATCATGAATTGAATCATGAATCATGAATTGAATCATGAATCATGAATTATGAATTGAATCATGAATCATGAATCATAAATCGAATCATGAGTCATGAATTGAATCAGGAATCGTGAATTGAATCATGAATCATGAATCATGAATCATGAATCATGAATTGAATCATGAATCATGAATCATGAATCATGAATTGAATCATGAATCATGAATCATGAATTATGAATCATGAATAATGAATTGAATCATGAATCATGAATTAAATCATGAATTGAATCATGAATCATGAATAATGAATCGAATCATGAATCATGAATCAAGAATCATGAATCGAATCATGAATTGAATCATAAGTCATGAATTGAATCATGAATCATCAATTATGAATTATGAATTGAATCATGAATTATGAATCATGAATCATGAATTATGAATCATGAATTGAATCATGAATTGAATCATGAATCATGAATCATAAATCATGAATCATAAAATGAATCATGAATTGAATCTTGAATCATGAATTGAATCATGAATCATGAATCATAAATCATGAATCATAAAATGAATCATGAATTGAATGTTGAATTGAATCATGAATTGAATCATGATTAATGAATTGAATTAATGAATCATAAATCATGAATTGAATCAAGAATCTTGAATCATGAATTATTAATCATGAATTGAATCATGAATCATAAATCATGAATCATGAATTAAATCATGAATTGAATCATAAATCATGAATTGAATCATGAATCATGAATTGAATCATGAATCATGAATCTTGAATCCAATCATGAATCATAAATCAAATCATGAATTAAATCATGAATCTAATCATGAAATGAATCATGAATCATAAATTGAATCATGAATCATGAATTGAACCATAAATTGAATCATGAATCATGAATTATGAATTGAATCATGAATCATGAATCATGAATCGAATCATGAATCATGAATCATGAATCATGAATCATGAATTGAATCATGAATCTTGAATCATGAATTATGAATTGAATCATGAATCATGAAACATGAATCCTGAATGATAAATTGAATCATAAATCATGAATCATCTATCATGAATCATGAATCATGAATTTAATCATGAATCATGAATTGAATCATGAATCATGAATTGAATCATGAATCATGAAACATGAATCATGAATGATAAATTGAATCATAAATCATGAATCATGAATCATGAATCATGAATTTAATCATGAATCATGAATTGAATCATGAATCATGAATCAAATCATGAATCATGAATCATGAATTGAATCATGAATCATGAATCATGAATAAAATCATGAATCATTAATCATAAATCAAATCATAATTCATGAATCGTGAATTGAATCATGAATCATGAATAGAATCGTTAATCAAGAATCATGAATCAAATCATGAATCATGAAATGAATCATGAATCATGAATAGAATCATGAATCATGGATCGAATCATGAATCATGAATCATAAATCGAATCATGAATTGAATCATGAATCATGAATTGAATCCTGAATCATGAATCGAATCATGAATCGAATCATGAATTATGAATTATGAATTGAATCATCAATCATGAATCATGAATCGAATCATGAATCATGATCCGAGTCATGAATCATGGCTTGATTCATGAAATGAATCATGAATCATGAATCATCAATCATGAATTGAATCATGAATTGAATCATGAAACATGAAATGAATTATGAATTGAATCATGAATCATGGCTTGATTCATGAAATGAATCATGAATCATGAATCATCAATCATGAATTGAATCATGAATTGAATCATGAAACATGAAATGAATCATGAATTGAATCATGAATTGAATCATGAATCATGAATTGAATTATGAATCATGAATCATGAATAGAATCATGAATCATGAATCATGAATCATGAATCGAATCATGAATTATGAATCAAATCATGAATCATGAATTGAATCATGAATTGAATCATGAATCCTGAATCATGAAATGAATCATGAATTAAATCATCAATTGAATCATGAATCATGAATTGAATCATGAATCATGAATCATGAATTGAATCATGAATCATGAAATGAATCATAAATTAAATCATGAATTGAATCATGAATCATGAATCATGAAATGAATCATGAAATGAATCGTGAATTTAATCATGAATCATGAATTGAATCATGAATCATGAATCATGAACTGAATCATGAATCATGAATCATAAATTGAATCATGAATCATGAATCCAATCATGAATCATGAATCCAATCATGAATCATGAGTCATGAATCGAATCATGAATCATGAATCATGAATCATGAATCATGAATCGAATCATGAATTGAATCATGAATCATGAATTGAATCATGAATTGAATCATGAATTGAATCATGAATCATGAATCGAATCATGAATCATGAGTCATGAATCAAATCATGAATCATGAATCATGAATTGAATCATGAATCATGAATTGAATCATGAAACTTAAATCATGAATTGAATTATGAATCATGAATCGAATCATGAATCATGAATCATGATATTAATCATGAATCATGAATCATGAATTAAATCATGAATCATGAATTGAATCATGAATCATGAATCAAATCATGAATCATGAATCGAATCATGAATCATGAATTTAATCATGAAACTTAAATCATGAATTGAATTATGAATCATGAATTGAATCATGAATCATGAATCAAATCATGAATCATGAATTAAATCATGAATCATGAATTGAATCATGAATCATGAATCAAATCATGAATCATGAATTAAATCATGAATAAAATCATGAATCATGAATTATGAATCATGAATCATGAATCATGAATTGAATCATGAATCATGAGTTGAATCATGAATCATGAATTGAATCATGAATCATGAATCCAAACATGAATCATGAATCGAATCATAAATCATGAATTGAATCATGATTCATGAAATGGATCATGAATCATGAATCATGAATTGAATCATGAATTGAATCATGAATCATGAATTGAATCATGAATTGAATCATGAATCGAATCATGAATCATGAATCATGAATTGAATCATGAATCTTGAATCATGAATCGAATCATAAATCATGAATCATGATATGAATCATGAATCATGAATCATGAATTGAATCATGAATCATGAATCAAAACATAAATCAGAAATTGAATCACGAATCATGAATTGACTAATGAATCATGAAATGAATCATGAATCATGAAGAAAATCATGAATCATGAATCAAATCATGAATCATGAATTGTGAATTGAATCATGAATCAAATCATGAATCATGAATTGAATCATGAATCATGAATCATGAATAGAATCATGAATCATTAATCATGAATCAAATCATGAATCATAAATCGTGAATTGAATCATGAATCATGAATCATGAATAGAATCATGAATCATGAATCATGAATCAAATCATGAATCATGAATCATGAATCATGAATAGAATCATGAATCATGAATCGAATCATGAATCATGAATCCTAAATCGAATCATGAATCATGAATTGAATCATGAATCATGAATTGAATCATGAATCATGAATCAAATCATGAATCATGAATTAAATCGTGAATAAAATCATGAATCATGAATCATGAATCATGAATCATGAATCATGAATTGAATCATGAATCATGAGTTGAATCATGAATCATGAATTGAATCATGAATCATGAATCCAAACATGAATCATGAATCGAATCATGAATCATGAATTTAATCATGATTCATGAAATGAATCATAAATCATGAATCATGATATGAATCATGAATCAAAACATAAATCAGAAATTGAATAACGAATCATGAATTGACTAATGAATCATGAAATGAATCATGAATCATGAAGAAAATCATGAATCATGAATCAAATCATGAATCATGAATTGTGAATTGAATCATGAATCAAATCATGAATCATGAATTGAATCATGAATCATGAATCATGAATAGAATCATGAATCATTAATCATGAATCAAATCATGAATCATAAATCGTGAATTGAATCATGAATCATGAATCATGAATAGAATCATGAATCATGAATCATGAATCAAATCATGAATCATGAATCATGAATCATGAATAGAATCATGAATCATGAATCATGAATCATGAATAGAATCATGAATCATGAATCGAATCATGAATCATGAATCCTAAATCGAATCATGAATCATGAATTGAATCATGAATCATGAATTGAATCATGAATCATGAATTGAATCATGAATCATGAATCAAATCATGAATCATGAATTAAATCGTGAATAAAATCATGAATCATGAATCATGAATCATGAATAGAATCATGAATCATTAATCATGAATCAAATCATGAATCATAAATCGTGAATTGAATCATGAATCATGAATCATGAATAGAATCATGAATCATGAATCATGAATCAAATCATGAATCATGAATCATGAATCATGAATCCTAAATCGAATCATGAATCATGAATTGAATCATGAATCATGAATTGAATCATGAATCATGAATTGAATCATGAATCATGAATCAAATCATGAATCATGAATTAAATCGTGAATAAAATCATGAATCATGAATCATGAATCATGAATCATGAATCATGAATTGAATCATGAATCATGAGTTGAATCATGAATCATGAATTGAATCATGAATCATGAATCCAAACATGAATCATGAATCGAATCATGAATCATGAATTTAATCATGATTCATGAATCAAATCATGAATCATGAATCATGAATTGAATCATGAATCATGAATCATGAATAGAATCATGAATCATTAATCATGAATCAAATCATGAATCATAAATCGTGAATTGAATCATGAATCATGAATCATGAATTGAATCATGAATCATGAATTAAATCATGAATCATGAATCAAATCATGAATCATGAATTAAATCGTGAATAAAATCATGAATCATGAATCATGAATCATGAATCATGAATCATGAATCATGAATCATGAATTGAATCATGAATCATGAGTTGAATCATGAATCATGAATTGAATCATGAATCATGAATCCAAACATGAATCATGAATCGAATCATGAATCATGAATTTAATCATGATTCATGAAATGAATCATGAATCATGAATCATTAATTGAATCATGAATTGAATCATGAATCATGAATTGAATCATGAATTGAATCATGAATCGAATCATGAATCATGAATCATGAATTGAATAATGAATCTTGAATCATGAATCGAATCATGAATCATGAATCATGAATTGAATCATGAATCATGAATTATGAATTATGAATTGAATCATGAATCATGAATCATGAATTGAATCATGATTTATGAATCATGAATTGAATCATGAATTGAATCATGAATCATGAATTGAATCATGAATCATGAATCATGAATCGAATCATGAATTGAATCATAAGTCATGAATTGAATCATGAATCATCAATTATGAATTATGAATTGAATCATGAATCATGAATCATGAAATGAATCATGAATCATGAATCATGAAACGAATCATGAATCATGAGTTGAAGCATGAATCATAAATCATGAATTGAATCATGAATCATGAATTGAATCAAGAATCATGAATCATGAATTATGAATCATGAATTGAATCATGAATCATGAATCATGCATTTAATCATGAATGATGAATCATGAATCGAATCATGAATCATGAATTTAATCATGAATCATGAATCATGAATTAAATCATGAATCATGAATCGAATCATGAATCATGATTTAAAAATAATGAATCGAATCATGAATCAAGAATTGAATCATGAATCATGAATTGCATCATGAATCATGAATCGAATCATGAATCATGAATCATAATTCATGATTTCTGAATGGAATCATGAATTGAATCATGAATCATGAATTGAATCATAAATTGAATCATGAATTGAATCATGAATTGAATCATGAATCATGAATTGAATCATGAATCATGAATTATGAATTGAATCATGAATCATGAATCATAAATCGAATCATGAGTCATGAATTGAATCAGGAATCGTGAATTGAATCATGAATCATGAATCATGAATCATGAATCATGAATTGAATCATGAATCATGAATCATGAATCATGAATTGAATCATGAATCATGAATCATGAATCATGAATCATGAATCATGAATTGAATCATGAATCATGAATCATGAATCATGAATTGCATCATGAATCATGAATCGAATCATGAATCATGAATCAAAATTCATGATTTCTGAATGGAATCATGAATTGAATCATGAATCATGAATTGAATCATAAATTGAATCATGAATTGAATCATGAATTGAATCATGAATCATGAATTGAATCATGAATCATGAATTATGAATTGAATCATGAATCATGAATCATAAATCGAATCATGAGTCATGAATTGAATCAGGAATTGTGAATTGAATCATGAATCATGAATCATGAATCATGAATCATGAATTGAATCATGAATCATGAATCATGAAACATGAATTGAATCATGAATCATGAATCATGAATTATGAATCATGAATAATGAATTGAATCATGAATCATGAATTAAATCATGAATTGAATCATGAATCATGAATAATGAATCGAATCATGAATCATGAATCAAGAATCATGAATCGAATCATTAATTGAATCATAAGTCATGAATTGAATCATGAATCATCAATTATGAATTATGAATTGAATCATGAATTATGACTCATGAATCATGAATTATGAATCATGAATTGAATCATGAATTGAATCATGAATCATGAATCATAAATCATGAATCAGAAAATGAATCATGAATTGAATCTTGAATCATGAATTGAATCATGAATCATGAATCATAAATCATGAATCATAAAATGAATCATGAATCATGAATTGAATGTTGAATTGAATCATGAATTGAATCATGATTAATGAATTGAATTAATGAATCATAAATCATGAATTGAATCAAGAATCTTGAATCATGAATTATTAATCATGAATTGAATCATGAATCATAAATCATGAATCATGAATTAAATCATGAATTGAATCATAAATCATGAATTGAATCATGAATCATGAATTGAATCATGAATCATGAATCTTGAATCCAATCATGAATCATAAATCAAATCATGAATTGAATCATGAATCTAATCATGAAATGAATCATGAATCATAAATTGAATCATGAATCATGAATTGAACCATAAATTGAATCATGAATCATGAATTATGAATTGAATCATGAATCATGAATCATGAATCGAATCATGAATCATGAATCATGAATCATGAATCATGAATTGAATCATGAATCTTGAATCATGAATTATGAATTGAATCATGAATCATGAAACATGAATCATGAATGATAAATTGAATCATAAATCATGAATCATCTATCATGAATCATGAATCATGAATTTAATCATGAATCATGAATTGAATCATGAATCATGAATCAAATCATAAATCACAAATTGAATCACGAATCTTGAATTGAATAATCAATCATGAAATGAATCATGAATCATGAAGAAAATCATGAATCATGAATCAAATCATGAATTATGAATCAAATCATGAATCATGAATTGTGAATTGAATCATGAATCAAATCATGAATCATGAATCATGAATTGAATCATGAATCATGAATCATGAATAAAATCATGAATCATTAATCATAAATCAAATCATGAATCATGAATCGTGAATTGAATCATGAATCATGAATAGAATCGTTAATCAAGAATCATGAATCAAATCATGAATCATGAAATGAATCATGAATCATGAATAGAATCATGAATCATGGATCGAATCATGAATCATGAATCATAAATCGAATCATGAATTGAATCATGAATCATGAATTGAATCCTGAATCATGAATCGAATCATGAATCGAATCATGAATTATGAATTATGAATTGAATCATCAATCATGAATCATGAATCGAATCATGAATCATGATCCGAGTCATGAATCATGGCTTGATTCATGAAATGAATCATGAATCATGAATCATCAATCATGAATTGAATCATGAATTGAATCATGAAACATGAAATGAATTATGAATTGAATCATGAATCATGGCTTGATTCATGAAATGAATCATGAATCATGAATCATCAATCATGAATTGAATCATGAATTGAATCATGAAACATGAAATGAATCATGAATTGAATCATGAATTGAATCATGAATCATGAATTGAATTATGAATCATGAATCATGAATAGAATCATGAATCATGAATCATGAATCATGAATCGAATCATGAATTATGAATCAAATCATGAATCATGAATTGAATCATGAATTGAATCATGAATCCTGAATCATGAAATGAATCATGAATTAAATCATGAATTGAATCATGAATCATGAACTGAATCATGATTCGATTCATAATTCATGAATCATGAGTTGAATAATGAATCATAAATTAAATCATGAATCATGAATCATGAATTGAATCATGAATCATGAAATGAATCATAAATTAAATCATGAATTGAATCATGAATCATGAATCATGAAATGAATCATGAAATGAATCGTGAATTTAATCATGAATCATGAATTGAATCATGAATCATGAATCATTAATCAAGAATCATGAATCGAATCATGAATCATAATTAAATCAAGAATCATGAATCATGAATTATGAATCATGAATTGAATCATGAATCATGAATCATGCATTTAATCATGAATGATGAATCATGAATCGAATCATGAATCATGAATTTAATCATGAATCATGAATCATGAATTAAATCATGAATCATGAATCGAATCATGAATCATGATTTAAAAATAATGAATCGAATCATGAATCAAGAATTGAATCATGAATCATGAATTGCATCATGAATCATGAATCGAATCATGAATCATGAATCATAATTCATGATTTCTGAATGGAATCATGAATTGAATCATGAATCATGAATTGAATCATAAATTGAATCATGAATTGAATCATGAATTGAATCATGAATCATGAATTGAATCATGAATCATGAATTATGAATTGAATCATGAATCATGAATCATAAATCGAATCATGAGTCATGAATTGAATCAGGAATCGTGAATTGAATCATGAATCATGAATCATGAATCATCAATCATGAATTGAATCATGAATCATGAATCATGAATCATGAATTGAATCATGAATCATGAATCATGAATCATGAATCATGAATCATGAATTGAATCATGAATCATGAATCATGAATCATGAATTGCATCATGAATCATGAATCGAATCATGAATCATGAATCATAATTCATGATTTCTGAATGGAATCATGAATTGAATCATGAATCATGAATTGAATCATAAATTGAATCATGAATTGAATCATGAATTGAATCATGAATCATGAATTGAATCATGAATCATGAATTATGAATTGAATCATGAATCATGAATCATAAATCGAATCATGAGTCATGAATTGAATCAGGAATTGTGAATTGAAGTATGAATCATGAATCATGAATCATGAATCATGAATTGAATCATGAATCATGAATCATGAAACATGAATTGAATCATGAATCATGAATCATGAATTATGAATCATGAATAATGAATTGAATCATGAATCATGAATTAAATCATGAATTGAATCATGAATCATGAATAATGAATCGAATCATGAATCATGAATCAAGAATCATGAATCGAATCATGAATTGAATCATAAGTCATGAATTGGATCATGAATCATCAATTATGAATTATGAATTGAATCATGAATTATGAATCATGAATCATGAATTATGAATCATGAATTGAATCATGAATTGAATCATGAATCATGAATCATAAATCATGAATCAGAAAATGAATCAGAAAATGAATCATGAATTGAATCTTGAATCATGAATTGAATCATGAATCATGAATCATAAATCATGAATCATAAAATGAATCATGAATCATGAATCATAAAATGAATCATGAATCATGAATTGAATGTTGAATTGAATCATGAATTGAATCATGATTAATGAATTGAATTAATGAATCATAAATCATGAATTGAATCAAGAATCTTGAATCATGAATTATTAATCATGAATTGAATCATGAATCATAAATCATGAATCATGAATTAAATCATGAATTGAATCATGAATCATGAATTGAATCATGAATCATGAATCTTGAATCCAATCATGAATCATAAATCAAATCATGAATTGAATCATGAATCTAATCATGAAATGAATCATGAATCATAAATTGAATCATGAATCATGAATTGAACCATAAATTGAATCATGAATCATGAATTATGAATTGAATCATGAATCATGAATCATGAATCGAATCATGAATCATGAATCATGAATCATGAATCATGAATTGAATCATGAATCTTGAATCATGAATTATGAATTGAATCATGAATCATGAAACATGAATCATGAATGATAAATTGAATCATAAATCATGAATCATCTATCATGAATCATGAATCATGAATTTAATCATGAATCATGAATTGAATCATGAATCATGAATCAAATCATAAATCACAAATTGAATCACGAATCTTGAATTGAATAATCAATCATGAAATGAATCATGAATCATGAAGAAAATCATGAATCATGAATCAAATCATGAATTATGAATCAAATCATGAATCATGAATTGTGAATTGAATCATGAATCAAATCATGAATCATGAATCATGAATTGAATCATGAATCATGAATCATGAATAAAATCATGAATCATTAATCATAAATCAAATCATAAATCATGAATCGTGAATTGAATCATGAATCATGAATAGAATCGTTAATCAAGAATCATGAATCAAATCATGAATCATGAAATGAATCATGAATCATGAATAGAATCATGAATCATGGATCGAATCATGAATCATGAATCATAAATCGAATCATGAATTGAATCATGAATCATGAATTGAATCCTGAATCATGAATCGAATCATGAATCGAATCATGAATTATGAATTATGAATTGAATCATCAATCATGAATCATGAATCGAATCATGAATCATGATCCGAGTCATGAATCATGGCTTGATTCATGAAATGAATCATGAATCATGAATCATCAATCATGAATTGAATCATGAATTGAATCATGAAACATGAAATGAATCATGAATTGAATCATGAATTGAATCATGAATCATGAATTGAATTATGAATCATGAATCATGAATAGAATCATGAATCACGAATTGAATCATGAATCATGAATTGAATAATGAATCATGAAATGAATCATGAATCATGAATCATGATATGAATCATGAATCATGATATGAATCATGAATCATGAATTAAATCATGAATCATGAATTAAATCATGAATCATGAATTGAATCATGAATCATGAATTGAATCCTAAATCATGAATCAAATCATGAATCGAATCATGAATTATGAATTATGAATAAAATCATCAAATATGAATCATGAATCAAATCATGAATCATGATCCGAGTCATGAATCATGGATTGATTCATGAAATGAATCATGAATCATGAATTGAATCATGAATCATGAATCATGCACTGAATCATGAATCATGAATCATGAATTGAATCATGAATCGTGAATTTAATCATGAATCATGAAATGAATCGTGAATTTCATCATGAATCATGAATTGAATCATGAATCATGAATCATGCACTGAATCATGAATCATAAATCATGAATTGAATCATGAATCATGAATCCAATCATGAATCATGAATTAAATCATGAATCATGAATCCAATCATGAATCATGAATCCAATCATGAATCATGAATCATGAATTAAATCATGAATCATGAAATAAATCATGAATCATGAATCAAATCATGAATTGAATCATGAACCATGAAATGAATCATGAATTGAATCATGAATTGAATCATGAATCATTGATCGAATCATGATTCTTGAATTGAATCATGAATCACAAATTGAATCATGAAATGAATCATGAATAATAAAATGAATCTTAAATCATGATTCATGAATCATAAATCATGAATTTAATTTTGAAATGAATCATGAATCATGAATTAAATCATGAATCAAATCATGAATAATGAATTATGAATCAAATCATGAATCATGAATTGAATCATGAATCATGAAATGAATCATGAATCTTGAATCATGACTCGAATCATGAATCATGAATCATGAATTGAATCATTATTCATGAATCATGAATTGAATCATGAATTGAATCATGAATCATGAATCGAATCATGAATCATGAATCATGAATCAAATCATGAATCACGAATTGAATCATGAATCATGAATTGAATAATGAATCATGAAATGAATCATGAATCATGAATCATGATATGAATCATGAATCATGATATGAATCATGAATCATGAATCATGAATTAAATCATGAATCATGAATTAAATCATGAATCATGAATTGAATCATGAATCATGAATTGAATCCTAAATCATGAATCAAATCATGAATCGAATCATGAATTATGAATAAAAACATCAAATATGAATCATGAAACATGAAATGAATCATGAAATGAATCATGAATCATGAATTGAATCATGAATCATGAATTGAATCATGAATCATGAATTGAATTATGAATCATGAATCATGAATAGAATCATGAATCATGAATCATGAATCGAATCATGAATTATAAATCGAATCATGAATCATGAATTGAATCATGAATTGAATCATGAATCTGGAATCATGAAATGAATCATGAATTAAATCATGAATTAAATCATGAATTGAATAATGATTCGATTCATAATTCATGAATCATGAGTTGAATAATGAATCATAAATTGAATCATGAATCATGAATTGAATCATGAATTGAATCATGAATCATGAATTGAATCATGAATTGAATCATGAATCATGAAATGAATCATGAATCATGAATTGAATCATGAATCATGAGTTGAATCATGAATCATGAATTGAATCATGAATCATGAATACAATCATGAATCATGAATACAATCATGAATCATGAATAATGAATTGAATCATGAATCATGAAATCAATCATGAATCATGAAACGAATCATGAATTGAATCAAGAATCATGAAATGAATCATGAATTGAATCATGAATTAAATCATGAATCTTGAAATGAATAATGAATCAGGAATTGAATCATAAATCATGAATCATGAATCAAATCATGAATCATGTATTGAATCATGAATTAAATCATGAATAAAATCATGAATCATGGATCATGAATCATGAATCATGAATTGAATCATGAATTGAATCATGAATCATGAGTTGAATCTTGAATCATGAATTGAATCATGAATCATGAATCCAAACATGAATCATGAATCGAAACATGAATCATGAATTTAATCATGAATCATGAAATGAATCATGAATCATGAATCGAATCATGAATCATGAATTTAATCATGAATCATGAAATGAATTATGAATCATGAATCATGAATCGAATCTTGAATTGAATCATGAATCATGAATTGAATCATGAATTGAATCATGATTCATGAATTGAATCATAATTCATGAATCATGAATCGAATCATGAATCTTGAATCATGAATCGAATCATGAATCATGAATCATGAATTGAATCATGAATCTTGAATCATGAATTAAATCTTGAATTGAAACATGAATTATGAATCGAATCATGAATCATGATATGAATCATGAATCATGAATCATGAATTAAATCATGAATCATGAATTGAATCATGAATCATGAATAATGAATCAAATCATAAATCACGAATTGAATCATGAATCATGAATTGAATAATGAATCATGAATCGAATCATTAATCATTAATCATAAATCGAATCATGAATCATGAATCATGAATTGAATCATGAATTGAATCATGAATCATGAATCATGAAATGAATCACCAATTAAATCATGAATTGAATCATGAATCATGAAATGAATCGTGAATTTAATCATGAATCATGAATTGAATCATGAATCATGAATCATGAATTGAATCATGAATCATGAATTGAATCATGAATCATGAGTTGAATCTTGAATCATGAATTAAATCATCAATCATGAATCCAAACATGAATCATGAATCGAAACATGAATCATGAATTTAATCATGAATCATGAAATGAATCATGAATCATGAATCATGAATCGAATCATGAATCATGAATCATGAATTTAATCATGAATCATGAAATGAATTATGAATCATGAATCATTAATCGAATCATGAATTGAATCATGAATCATGAATTGAATCATAAATTGAATCATGATTCATGAATTGAATCATGAATCATGAAACATGAATCGAATCATGAATCTTGAATCATGAATCGAATCATGAATCATGAATCATGAATTGAATCATGAATCTTGAATCATGAATTAAATCATGAATTGAAACATGAATCATGAATCGAATCATGAAGCATGATATGAATCATGAATCATGAATCATGAATTAAATCATGAATCATGAATTGAATCATAAATCATGAATCATGAATCAAATCATAAATCACGAATTGAATCATGAATCATGAATTGAATAATGAATCATGAATCGAATCATGAATCATTAATCATAAATCGAATCATGAATCATTAATAGAATCATGAATCATGAATTGAATCATGAATTGAATCATGAATCATTAATCATGAAATGAATCATGAAATGAATCGTGAATTTAATCATGAATCATGAATTGAATAATGAATCATGAATCGAATCATGAATCATTAATCATAAATCGAATCATGAATCATTAATCGAATCATGAATCATTAATCGAATCATGAATCATGAATTAAATCATGAATTGAATCATGAATCATCAATCATGAAATGAATCATGAAATGAATCGTGAATTTAATCATGAATCATGAATTGAATCATTAATCATGAATCATGAATTGAATCATGAATCATGAATCATGAATTGAATCATGAATCATGAATCCAATCATGAATCATGAATCCAATCATGAATCATGAATCCAATCATGAATCATGAATCATGAATTGAATCATGAATCATGAAATGTATCATGAATCATGAATCGAATCATGAATTGAATCATGAACCATGAAATGAATCATGAATTGAATCATGAATCATGAATTGAATCATGATTTGAATCATGAATTGAATCAGGAATCATGAATCATGAATGGAATCATGAATCATAAATTGAATCTTGAATCATAAATTGAATCATGAATCATGAATCCAAACATGAATCATGAATTGAATCATGAATCATGAATTTAATCATGAATCATGAAATGAATCATGAATCATGAATCATGAATCGAATCATGAATTGAATCATGAATCATGAATCGAATCATGAATCGAATCATGAATCATGAATCGAATCATGAATCATGAATCATGAATCGAATCATGAATCATTAATCATGAATCGAATCATGAATCATGAATCATGAATTGAATCATGAATCTTGAATCATGAATTAAATCATGAATTGAATCATGAATCATGAATCGAATCATGAATCATGATATGAATCATGAATCATGAATCATGAATTAAATCATGAATCATGAATTGAATTATGAATCATGAATCAAATCATAAATCATGAATTGAATCATGAATCATGAATTGAATAATGAATCATGAAGCAAATCATGAATCATGAAATCAATCATGAATCATGAAACGAATCATGAATTGAATCAAGAATCATGAAATGAATCATGAATTGAATCATGAATTAAAGCATGAATCATGAAATGAATAATGAATCATGAATTGAATCATGAAATGAATCATGAATCATGAATTGAATCATAAATCATGAATCATGAAATGAATAATGAATCATGAATTGAATCATGAAATAAATCATGAATAAAATCATGAATCATGAATCATGAATCATGAATCATGAATCAAATCATGAATCATGTATTGAATCATGAATTAAATCATGAATAAAATCATGAATCATGAATCATGAATCATGAATCATGAATTGAATCATGAATCATGAGTTGAATCTTGAATCATGAATTGAATCATGAATCATGAATCCAAACATGAATCATGAATCGAAACATGAATCATGAATTTAATCATGAATCATGAAATGAATCATGAATCATGAATCATGAATTGAATTATAATTCATGAATTTAATCATGAATCATGAAATGAATTATGAATCATGAATCATGAATCGAATCATGAATTGAATCATGAATCATGAATTGAATCATGAATTGAATCATGATTCATGAATCGAATCATGAATCATGAATCATGAATCAAATCATGAATCTTGAATCATGAATCGAATCATGAATTATGAATCATGAATTGAATCATGAATCTTGAATCATGAATTAAATCATGAATTAAAACATGAATCATGAATCGAATCATGAATCATGATATGAATCATGAATCATGAATCATGAATTAAATCATGAATCATGAATTGAATCATGAATCATGAATCATGAATCACATCATAAATCACGAATTGAATCATGAATCATGAATTGAATAATGAATCATGAATCGAATCATGAATCATTAATCATAAATCGAATCATGAATCATGAATTGAATCATGAATCATGAAACATGAATTTAATCATGAATCATGAAATGTATCATGAATCATGAATCGAATCATGAATTGAATCATGAACCATGAAATGAATCATGAATTGAATCATGAATTAAAGCATGAATCATGAAATGAATAATGAATCATGAATTGACTCATGAAATAAATCATGAATCATGAATTGAATCATAAATCATGAATCATGAATCAAATCATGAATCATGTATTGAATCATGAATTAAATCATGAATAAAATCATGAATCATGAATCATGAATCATGAATCATGAATCATGAGTTGAATCTTGAATCATGAATTGAATCATGAATCATGAATCCAAACATGAATCATGAATCGAAACATGAATCATGAATTTAATCATGAATCATGAAATGAATCATGAATCATGAATCATGAATTGAATCATAATTCATGAATTTAATCATGAATCATGAAATGAATTATGAATCATGAATCATGAATCGAATCATGAATTGAATCATGAATCATGAATTGAATCATGAATTGAATCATGATTCATGAATCGAATCATGAATCATGAATCATGAATCAAATCATGAATCTTGAATCATGAATCGAATCATGAATTATGAATCATGAATTGAATCATGAATCTTGAATCATGAATTAAATCATGAATTGAAACATGAATCATGAATCGAATCATGAATCATGATATGAATCATGAATCATGAATCATGAATTAAATCATGAATAATGAATTGAATCATGAATCATGAATCATGAATCACATCATAAATCACGAATTGAATCATGAATCATAAATTGAATAATGAATCATGAATCGAATCATGAATCATTAATCATAAATCAAATCATGAATCATGAATTGAATCATGAATCATGAAACATGAATTTAATCATGAATCATGAAATGTATCATGAATCATGAATCGAATCATGAATTGAATCATGAACCATGAAATGAATCATGAATTGAATCATGAATTATGAATTGAATCATGAAATGAATCATGAATCAAATCATAAATCATGAATCATGAATCCTGAATCATAAATCACGAATTTAATTTTGAAATGAATCATGAATCATAAATTGAATCATGAATCAAATCATGAATAATGAATTATGAATCAAATCATGAATCATGAATTGAATCATGAATCATGAATCTAATGATGATTCATGAGTCCTGAATCGAATCATGAATCATGAATTGAATCATGAATCATGAATCATGAATTAAATCATGAATCATGAATTGAATCATGAATCATGAATTAAATCATGACTCATGAATTGATTCATGATTTGAATCATGAATTGAATCAGGAATCATGAATGGAATCATGAATCATAAATTGAATCTTGAATCATAAATTGAATCATGAATCATGAATCCAAATATGAATCATGAATCGAATCATACATCATGAATTTAATCATGAATCATAAAAAATGAATCATGAATCATGAATCATGAATCGAATCATGAATCATGAATTTAATCATGAATCATGAATTTAATCATGAATCATGAAATGAATCATGAATCATGAATCATGAATCAAATCATGAATTGAATCATGAATCATGAATTAAATCATGAATTGAATCATGAATCATGAATCGAATCATGAATCATGAATCATTAATCATTAATCATGAATCGAATCATGAATCATGAATCATGAATTGAATCATGAATCTTGAATCATGAATTAAATCATGAATTGAATCATGAATCATGAATCGAATCATGAATCATGATATGAATCATGAATCATGAATCATGAATTAAATCATGAATCATGAATTGAATCATGAATCATGAATCATAAATCAAATCATAAATCACGAATTGAATCATGAATCATGAATTGAATAATGAATCATGAAATGATTGATGAATCATGAAGCAAATCATGAATCATGAATCATGAATCATGAATTGAATCATGAATCATGAATCATGAATAGAATCATAAATCATTAATAATGAATCAAATCATGAATCATGAATCATGAATTGAATCATGAATCATGAATAGAATCATGAATTATGAATCATGAATCAAATCATGAATCATGAATTGAATCATGAATCATGAATAGAATCATGAATCATAAATCAAATCATAAATCATTAATCATAAATCGAATCATGAATCATGAATCGAATCATGAATCATGAATTGAATCATGAATTGAATCATGAATCATGAATCATGAATCATGAAATGAATCATCAATTAAATCATGAATTGAATCATGAATCATGAATCATGAAATGAATCATGAAATGAATCGTGAATTTAATCATGAATCATGAATTAAATCATGAATCAAGAATCATGAATTGAATCATGAATCATGAATCATGAATTGAATCATGAATCAAGAATCCAATCACAAATCATGAATCCAATCATGAATCATGAATCATGAATTAAATCATGAATCATGAAATGTATCATGAATCATGAATCGAATCATGAATTGAATCATGAACCATGAAATGAATCATGAATTGAATCATGAATTATGAATTGAATCATGAAATGAATCATGAATCAAATCATGAATCATAAATCATGAATCATGAATCATAAATCATGAATCATGAATCATAAATCATGAATAATGAATTATGAATCAAATCATGAATCATGAATTGAATCATGAATCATGAATCTAATCATGATTCATGAGTCATGAATCGAATCATGAATCATGAATTGAATCATGAATCATGAATCATGAATTAAATCATGAATCATGAATTGAATCATTAATCATGAATCATGAATTAAATCATGAATCATGAATTGAATCATGATTTGAATCATGAATTGAATCAGGAATCATGAATCATGAATGGAATAATGAATCATAAATTGAATCATGAATCATGAATTGAATCATGAATCATGAATAAAATAATGAATCATGAATCGAATCATAAATTGAATCATGAATCATGAATCATAAAATGAATCATGAATCATGAATCATGAATCATGAATTGAATCATGAATAGAATCATGAATCATGGATCATGAATCAAATCATGAATCATGAAATGAATCATGAATCATGAATCATGAATAGAATCATGAATTATGAATCGAATCATGAATCATGAATCATAAATCGAATCATGAATTATGATACGAATCATGAATCATGAATTGAATCATGAATTGAATCATGAATCATGAATTGAATCATGAATCATGAATCAAATCATGAATCATGAATTAAATCATGAATAAAATCATGAATCATGAATCATGAATTGAATCATGAATTGAATCATGAATTGAATCATGAATCATGAGTTGAATCATGAATCATGAATTGAATCATGAATCATGAATCCAAACATGAATCATGAATCGAATAATGAATCATCAATTTAATCATGATTCATGAATTGAATCATGAATCGAATCATGAATCATCAATTTAATCATGATTCATGAATTGAATCATGAATCATGAATCCAAACATGAATCATGAATCGAATCATGAGTCATCAATTTAATCATGATTCATGAATTGAATCATGAATCATGAATTGAATCATGAATTGAATCATGAATCATGAATCGAATCATGAATCATTAATCATGAATCAAATCATAAATCATGAATCATGAATCATGATACGAATCATGAATCATGAATTGAATCATGAATCATGAATTGAATCATGAATTGAATCATGAATTGAATCATGAATCATGAAATGAATCATAAATTAAATCATGAATTGAATCATGAATTTTGAATCATGAAATGAATCATGAAATGAATCGTGAATCATGAAGAAAATCATGAATTATGAAGAAAATCATGAATCATGATTCAAATCATGAATCATGAATCATGAATCATGAATCAAATCATGAATCATGAATTCTGAAATGAATCATGAATCAAATCATGAATCATGAATTATGAATTGAATCATGAATCATGAATCATGAATAGAATCATGAATCATTAATCATGAATCAAATCATGAATCATTGAATCATGAATCATGAATTATGAATCATGATTTGAATCATGAATCATGAATTATGAATCATGAATTGAATCATGAATTGAATCATGAATCATGAATCATAAAATGAATCATGAATCATGAATTGAATCTTGAATTGAATCATGAATCATGAATCATGAATTATGAATTGAATCATGAATCATGAATTGAATTAATGAATCATAAATCATGAATTGAATCAAGAATCATGAATCATGAAGTGAATCATGAATCATAAATCATGAATCATGAATTAAATCATGAATTGAATCATAAATCATGAATTGAATCATGAATCATGAATTGAATCATCAATCATGAATCATGAATCCAATTATGAATCATAAATCAAATCATGAATTCAATCATGAATCTAATCATGAATTGAATCATGAATCATAATTCGAATCATGAATCATGAATTGAATCATAAATTGAATCATGAATCTTGAATTTTGAATTGAATCATGAATCATGAATCATGAATCGAATCATGAATCATGAATCATGAATTGAATCATGAATCTTGAATCATGAATCATGAATTGAATCATGAATCATGAATGATAAATTGAATCATAAATCATGAATCATGAATCATGAATTAAATCATGAATCATGAATTGAATCATGAATCATGAATCAAATCATAAATCACAAATTGAATCACAAATCATGAATTGAATAATGAATCATGAAATGAATCATGAATCATGAAGAAAATCATGAATCGTGAATCAAATCATGAATCATGAAGAAAATCATGAATCATGAATCATGAATCAAATCATGAATCATGAATCATGAATTGAATCCTGAATCATGAATCGAATCATGAATCAAAATCGTGAATCATCAATCATGAATTGAATCATGAATTGAATCATGAAACATGAAATGAATCATGAATTGAATCATGAATTGAATTATGAATCATGAATTGAATTATGAATCATGAATCATGAATAGAATCATGAATCATGAATCATGAATCGAATCATGAATCATGAATCATGAATCGAATCATGAATTATGAATCGAATCATGAATCATGAATTAAATCATGAATCATGAATCATGAAATGAATCATGAATTAAATAATGAATTGAATCATGAATCATGAATTGAATCATGATTCAATTCATAATTCATGAATCATGAGTTGAATAATGAATCATAAATTGAATCATGAATCATGAATCATGAATAGAATCATGAATCATGAGTCATGAATCAAATCATAAATCATGAATTGAATCATGAATCATGAATCATAAATCGAATCATGAATCATGAATTGAATCATGAATTGAATCATGAATTGATTCATGAATCATGAATCATGAAATGAATCATAAATTAAATCATGAATTGATTCATGAATCATGAATCATGAAATGAATCATGAAATGAATCGTGAATTTAATCATGAATCATGAATTGAATCATGAATCATGAACTGAATCATGAATCATGAATCATGAATTGAATCATGAATCATGAATCCAATCATGAATCATGAATCCAATCATGAATCATGAATCATGAAATAAATCATGAATCATGAATCAAATCATGAATTGAATCATGAACCATGAAATGAATCATGAATTGAATCATGAATTGAATCATGAATCATGAATCGAATCATGAATCTTGAATTGAATCATGAATAACGAATTGAATCATGAAATGAATCATGAATAATAAAATGAATCATAAATCATGAATCATGAATCATAAATCATGAATTTAATTTTGAAATGAATCATGAAATGAATCGTGAATTTAATCATGAATCATGAATTGAATCATGAATCATGAATCATGAACTGAATCATGAATCATGAATTGAATCATGAATCATGAATCCAATCATGAATCATGAATCCAATCATGAATCATGAATCACGAAATAAATCATGAATCATGAATCAAATCATGAATTGAATCATGAACCATGAAATAATCATGAATTGAATCATGAATTGAATCATGAATCATGAATTGAATCATGAATCATGAATCATGAATTGAATCATGAATCATGAATCCAATCATGAATCATAAATCAAATCATGAATTGAATCAAGAATCTAATCATGAATTGAATCATGAATCATAAATTGAATCATGAATCATGAATTGAATCATAAATTGAATCATGAATCATGAATTATGAATTGAATCATAAATCATGAATCGAATCATGAATCATGAATCATGAATTGAATCATGAATCTTGAATCATGAATCATGAATTGAATCATGAATCATGAATCATGAATCATGAATGATAAATTGAATCATAAATCATGAATCATGAATCATGAATCATGAATTGAATCATTATTCATGAATTGAATCATTAATCATGAATCAAATCATTAATCACAAATTGAATCACGAATCATGAATTGAATAATGAATCATGAAATGAATCATGAATCATGAAGAAAATCATGAATCATGAATCAAATCATGAATCATAAATCAAATCATGAATCATGAATCATGAATCAAATCATGAATCATGAATTTTGAATTGAATCGTGAATCAAATCATGAATCATGAATTGAATCATGAATCATGAATCATGAATAGAATCATGAATCATTAATCATGAATCAAATCATGAATCATGAATCGTGAATTGAATCATGAATCATGAATCATGAATAGAATCGGGAATCATGAATCATGAATCAAATCATAAATCATGAAATGAATCATGAATCATGAATCATGAATAGAATCATGAATCAAGAATCGAATCACGAATCATGAATCATAAATCGAATCATGAATCATGATACGAATCATGAATCATAAATTGAATCATGAATTGAATCATGAATCATGAATCATGAAATGAATCATAAATTAAATCATGAATTGAATCATGAATCATGAATCATGAAATGAATCATGAAATGAATCGTGAATTTAATCATGAATCATGAATTGAATCATGAATCATGAATCATGAACTGAATCATGAATCATGAATCATGAATCAAATCATGAATTGAATCATGAATCATGAATTGAATCATGAACTGAATTATAAATCATGAAATGAATCATGAATCATGAATCAAATCATGAATTGAATCATGAATCATGAAATGAATCATGAATTGAATCATGAACTGAGTCATAAATAATAATTTGAATCATGAATCATGAATTGAATCATGAATTGAATCATGAATCATGAATTGAATCCTGAATCATGAATCAAATCATAATTCGAATCATGAATTATGAATTATGAATTGAATCATCAATCATGAATCATGAATCGAATCATGAATCATGATCCGAATCATGAATCATGGCTTGATTCATGAAATGAATCATGAATCATCAATCATCAATCATGAATTGAATCATGAATTGAATCATGAAACATGAAATGAATCATGAATTGAATCATGAATTGAATCATGAATCATGAATTGAATTATGAATCATGAATCATGAATAGAATCATGAATCATGAATCATGAATCGAATCATGAATCATGAATCGAATCATGAATTATGAATCGAATCATGAATCATGAATTGAATCATGAATCATGAATTGAATCATGATTCGATTCATAATTCATGAATCATGAGCTAAATAATGAATCATAAATTGAATCATGAATCATGAATCATGAATAGAATCATGAATCATGAATCATGAATCAAATCATAAATCATGAATTGAATCATGAATGATGAATCATAAATCGAATCATGAATCATGATACGAATCATGAATCATGAATTGAATCATGAATTGAATCATGAATTGAATCATGAATCATGAATCATGAAATGAATCATAAATTAAATCATGAATTGAATCATGAATCATGAATCATGAATCATGAAATGAATCATGAAATGAATCGTGAATTTAATCATGAATCATGAAATAAATCGTGAATTTAATCATGAATCATGAATTGAATCATGATTTATAATTCATGCACTGAATCATGAATCATGAATCATGAATTGAATCATGAATCATGAATCATGAATCATGAAATGAATCATGAAATGAATCGTGAATTTAATCATGAATCATGAAATAAATCGTGAATTTAATCATGAATCATGAATTGAATCATGATTTATAATTCATGCACTGAATCATGAATCATGAATCATGAATTGAATCATGAATCATGAATCCAATCATGAATCATGAATCCAATCATGAATCATGAATCATGAATTGAATCATGAATCATGAAATAAATCATGAATCAAATCATGAATTGAATCATGAACCATGAAATGAATCATGAATTGAATCATGAATTGAATCATGAATCATTAATCACCGTTCCTTCTCTGTCACCACCTCTGGGTCTCTCTCCCCCCCATCCACCCTTCCAGTTGGGGTCCCTCAGGGCTCTGTTCTGGGACCCTTACTCTTCTCTCTATACACCTCCTCCCTGGGTGAACTCATCAGCTCCTTCGGCTTCAGCTACCACCTTTACGCTGACGACACTCAACTATACCTCTCCTCTCCTGATCTCTCTCCCTCCCTCCTCTCTAGGGTGTCCGCCTGCCTCTCTGCCATCTCCTCCTGGATGTCCTCTCGATTCCTCAAACTTAACCTTGCCAAAACTGAGCTCATAGTTTTTCCTCCCTCTCATACCCCATCCCCTTCTGACCTCTCCATCACTGTCGACAATACCTCTATCTCGCCTGTCCCCCAACTTCGCTGCCTTGGTGTCATCCTCGACTCCTCTCTCTCCTTTGGCCCCCACATCCTCTCTCTTGCTAAATCCTGCCGCTTCCAGCTGCGCAACATCGCTCGCATCCGGCCCTTCCTCTCCCAAGATGCCACCAAATGCCTTATCCACTCTCTGATCATCTCCCGCCTGGACTACTGCAACCTCCTCCTCACTGGCCTCCCCCACTCTCATCTCGATCCCCTTCGATCCGTCCTTAACGCTGCAGCTAGGCTTATTTTCCTCTCTCGCCGCTCCTCTTTTGTCTCCCCCCTCTACCTAGCCCTTCACTGGCTTCCATTCCCCTTCAGAATCCTCTTTAAGCTCCTCACACTCACCTACAAGGCCCTCGCCAACTCCACTGCGCCCTACATTTCCACCCTCCTCTCTATTCATGCTCCATCCCGCCCTCTCCGTTCTGCCTCTGACCGTCGCCTTTCTTCCCCCCTTATAACCTCCTCCCACGCGCGTATCCAAGACTTCGCCCGCGCTGCCCCCCTCCACTGGAACAAGCTCCCTCCCTCCATCAGAACTTCCCCTAATCTGTCCAGCTTCAAACGGGCCCTAAAAACCCACCTTTTTCTTAAAGCCTTTCTGTCTCCCACTTAACTTCCTACCTTATCTTCTGCCTCTGTCCCCCTACTCTCCCTCTCTCCCCTGCGTCTCTCTGTCTGTCCACCCCTCCCCTTAGATTGTACGCTCCTCTGAGCAGGGCCATCTCTCCTCCTGTTTCCACCACTTCTAACTCTGCTCTCCAGCTACTTAGCCCTCCTCCTGAAAGGTCCTCCACCCCACGTCCACTTTCGCTCCCTCCTCCCCCCTGGGGGTCTCCCTGTCTTCCGCGCCCCCCTTCTTGGGCCCTGTCGTTTTCGGATCCTCCCTCCCCTTTCCCCGCCCTCTCTAGCTGTGCATTGAGCGTACTGAGTTGCTGTGTTTACTGTACTGTGCTGTCTCCCATTGTATTGTGATTTTGTTTGTCTCTGTACGGCGCTGCGGATGCCTTGTAGCGCCTTATAAATAAATATTAATAATAATAATAATAATAATAATAATAATTAATCGAATCATGAATCTTGAATTAAATCATGAATTACAAATTGAATCATGAAATGAATCATGAATAATAAAATGAATCTTAAATCATGAATCATGAATCATAAATCATGAATTTAATTTTGAAATGAATCATGAATCATGAATTAAATCATGAATCAAATCATGAATAATGAATTATGAATCAAATCATGAATCATGAATTGAATCATGAATCATGAAATGAATCATGAATCTTGAATCATGACTCGAATCATGAATCATGAATCATGAATTGAATCATGAATCATGAATCATGAATTGAATCATGAATTGAATCATGAATCATGAATCGAATCATGAATCATGAATCATGAATCAAATCATGAATCACGAATTGAATCATGAATCATGAATTGAATAATGAATCATGAAATGAATCATGAATCATGAATCATGATATGAATCATGAATCATGAATCATGAATTAAATCATGAATCATGAATTGAATCATGAATCATGAATTGAATCCTAAATCATGAATCAAATCATGAATCGAATCATGAATTATGAATAAAATCATCAAATATGAATCATGAATCAAATCATGAATCATGATCCGAGTCATGAATCATGGATTGATTCATGAAATGAATCATGAATCATGAATCATGAATCATGAATTGAATCATGAATTGAATCATGAAACATGAAATGAATCATGAAATGAATCATGAATCATGAATTGAATCATGAATCATGAATTGAACCATGAATCATGAATTGAATTATGAATCATGAATAGAATCATGAATCATGAATCATGAATCGAATCATGAATTATGATACGAATCATGAATCATGAATTGAATCATCAATGAATGATTCATGAATCATGAATCTTGAATCATGAATCGAATCATGAATTATGAATCATGAATTAAATCATGAATCATGAATCATGAATTGAATCATGAATTGAATCATGACTCATGAATCGAATCATCAATCATGAATCATGAATCAAATCATGAATCACGAATTGAATCATGAATCATGAATTGAATAATGAATCATGAAATGAATCATGAATCATGAATCATGATATGAATCATGAATCATGAATCATGAATTAAATCATGAATCATGAATTAAATCATGAATCATGAATTGAATCATGAATTGAATCATGAATCATGAATTGAATCCTAAATCATGAATCAAATCATGAATCGAATCATGAATTATGAATTATGAATAAAATCATCAAATATGAATCATGAATCAAATCATGAATCATGATGCGAGTCATGAATCATGGATTGATTCAAGAAATGAATCATGAATCATGAATCATGAATCATGAATTGAATCATGAAACATGAAATGAATCATGAATCATGAATCATGAATCATGAATTGAATCATGAAACATGAAATGAATCATGAATTGAATCATGAATCATGAATTGAATTATGAATCAAGAATCATGAATAGAATCATGAATCATGAATCATGAATCGAATCATGAATTATAAATCGAATCATGAATCATGAATTGAATCATGAATTGAATCATGAATCTGGAATCATGAAATGAATCATGAATTAAATCATGAATTGAATCATGAATTGAATAATGATTCGATTCATAATTCATGAATCATGAGTTGAATAATGAATCATAAATTGAATCATGAATCATGAATTGAATCATGAATTGAATCATGAATCATGAATTGAATCATGAATTGAATCAAGAATCATGAAATGAATCATGAATTGAATCATGAATTAAATCATGAATCTTGAAATGAATAATGAATCCTGAATTGAATCATAAATCATGAATCATGAATCAAATCATGAATCATGTATTGAATCATGAATTAAATCATGAATAAAATCATGAATCATGGATCATGAATCAAATCATGAATTGAATCATGAATCATGAATTGAATCATGAACTGAATTATAAATCATGAAATGAATCATGAATCATGAATCAAATCATGAATTGAATCATGAATCATGAAATGAATCATGAATTGAATCATGAACTGAGTCATAAATCATAATTTGAATCATGAATCATGAATTGAATCATGAATTGAATCATGAATCATGAATTGAATCCTGAATCATGAATCGAATCATAATTCGAATCATGAATTATGAATTATGAATTGAATCATCAATCATGAATCATGAATCGAATCATGAATCATGATCCGAGTCATGAATCATGGCTTGATTCATGAAATGAATCATGAATCATGAATCATCAATCATGAATTGAATCATGAATTGAATCATGAAACATGAAATGAATCATGAATTGAATCATGAATTGAATCATGAATCATGAATTGAATTATGAATCATGAATTATGAATCATGAATCATGAATAGAATCATGAATCATGAATCATGAATCGAATCATGAATCATGAATCGAATCATGAATTATGAATCGAATCATGAATCATGAATTGAATCATGAATCATGAATTGAATCATGATTCGATTCATAATTCATGAATCATGAGTTAAATAATGAATCATAAATTGAATCATGAATCATGAATCATGAATAGAATCATGAATCATGAATCATGAATCAAATCATAAATCATGAATTGAATCATGAATCATGATACGAATCATGAATCATGAATTGAATTATGAATCAAGAATCATGAATAGAATCATGAATCATGAATCATGAATCGAATCATGAATTATAAATCGAATCATGAATCATGAATTGAATCATGAATTGAATCATGAATCTGGAATCATGAAATGAATCATGAATTAAATCATGAATTGAATCATGAATTGAATAATGATTCGATTCATAATTCATGAATCATGAGTTGAATAATGAATCATAAATTGAATCATGAATCATGAATTGAATCATGAATTGAATCATGAATCATGAATTGAATCATGAATTGAATCAAGAATCATGAAATGAATCATGAATTGAATCATGAATTAAATCATGAATCTTGAAATGAATAATGAATCATGAATTGAATCATAAATCATGAATCGTGAATCAAATCATGAATCATGTATTGAATCATGAATTAAATCATGAATAAAATCATGAATCATGGATCATGAATCAAATCATGAATTGAATCATGAATCATGAATTGAATCATGAACTGAATTATAAATCATGAAATGAATCATGAATCATGAATCAAATCATGAATTGAATCATGAATCATGAAATGAATCATGAATTGAATCATGAACTGAGTCATAAATCATAATTTGAATCATGAATCATGAATTGAATCATGAATTGAATCATGAATCATGAATTAAATCCTGAATCATGAATCAAATCATGAATCGAATCATGAATTATGAATTATGAATAAAATCATCAAATATGAATCATGAATCAAATCATGAATCATGATGCGAGTCATGAATCATGGATTGATTCAAGAAATGAATCATGAATCATGAATCATGAATCATGAATTGAATCATGAAACATGAAATGAATCATGAATCATGAATCATAAATTGATTGATGAAACATGAAATGAATCATGAATTGAATCATGAATCATGAATTGAATCATGAATCATGAATTGAATTATGAATCAAGAATCATGAATAGAATCATGAATCATGAATCATGAATCGAATCATGAATTATAAATCGAATCATGAATCATGAATTGAATCATGAATTGAATCATGAATCTGGAATCATGAAATGAATCATGAATTAAATCATGAATTGAATCATGAATTGAATAATGATTCGATTCATAATTCATGAATCATGAGTTGAATAATGAATCATAAATTGAATCATGAATCATGAATTGAATCATGAATTGAATCATGAATCATGAATTGAATCATGAATTGAATCAAGAATCATGAAATGAATCATGAATTGAATCATGAATTAAATCATGAATCTTGAAATGAATAATGAATCATGAATTGAATCATAAATCATGAATCATGAATCAAATCATGAATCATGTATTGAATCATGAATCATGAATTGAATCATGAATCATGAATTGAATCATGAATCATGAGTTGAATCGTGAATCATGAATTGAATCATGAATCATGAATCCAAACATGAATCATGAATCGAAACATGAATCATGAATTTAATCATGAATCATGAAATGAATCATGAATCATGAATCATGAATCGAATCATGAATCATGAATTTAATCATGAATCATGAAATGAATTATGAATCATGAATCATGAATCGAATCATGAATTGAATCATGAATCATGAATTGAATCATGAATTGAATCATGATTCATGAATTGAATCATGAATCATGAATCATGAATCGAATCATGAATCTTGAATCATGAATCGAATCATGAATCATGAATCATGAATTGAATCATGAATCTTGAATCATGAATTAAATCATGAATTGAAACATGAATCATGAATCGAATCATGAATCATGATATGAATCATGAATCATGAATCATGAATTAAATCATGAATCATGAATTGAATCATGAATCATGAATAATGAATCAAATCATAAATCACGAATTGAATCATGAATCATGAATTGAATAATGAATTGAATCATGAATCTTGAATCATGAATTAAATCATGAATTGAAACATGAATCATGAATCGAATCATGAATCATTATATGAATCATGAATCATGAATCAAGAATTAAATCATGAATCACGAATTGAATCATGAATCATGAATCATGAATCAAATCATAAATCACGAATTGAATCATGAATCATGAATTGAATAATGAATCATGAATCGAATCATGAATCATTAATCATAAATCGAATCATGAATCATTAATCGAATCATGAATCATGAATTGAATCATGAATTGAATCATGAATCATGAATCATGAAATGAATCATGAAATGAATCGTGAATTTAATCATGAATCATGAATTGAATAATGAATCATGAATCGAATCATGAATCATTAATCATAAATCGAATCATGAATCATTAATCGAATCATGAATCATGAATTAAATCATGAATTGAATCATGAATCATCAATCATGAAATGAATCATGAAATGAATCGTGAATTTAATCATGAATCATGAATTGAATCATGAATCATGAATCATGAATTGAATCATGAATCATGAATCATGAATTGAATCATGAATCATGAATCCAATCATGAATCATGAATCCAATCATGAATCATGAATCCAATCATGAATAATGAATCATGAATTGAATCATGAATCATGAAATGTATCATGAATCATGAATCGAATCATGAATTGAATCATGAACCATGAAATGAATCATGAATTGAATCATGAATTATGAATTGAATCATGAAATGAATCATGAATCAAATCATGAATCATAAATCATGAATCATGAATCCTAAATCATGAATTTAATTTTGAAATGAATCATGAATCATAAATTGAATCATGAATCAAATCATGAATAATGAATTATGAATCAAATCATGAATCATGAATTGAATCATGAATCATGAATCTAATGATGATTCATGAGTCATGAATCGAATCATGAATCATGAATCATGAATTGAATCATGAATCATAAATCATGAATTAAATCATGATTCATGAATTGAATCATGAATAATGAATTAAATCATGAATCATGAATTGAATCATGATTTGAATCATGAATTGAATCAGGAATCATGAATCATGAATGGAATCATGAATCATAAATTGAATCTTGAATCATAAATTGAATCATGAATCATGAATCCAAACATGAATCATGAATTGAATCATGAATCATGAATCCAAACATGAATCATGAATTGAATCATGAATCATGAATTTAATCATGAATCATGAAATGAATCATGAATCATGAATCATGAATCTAATCATGAATTGAATCATGAATCATGAATTGAATCATGAATTGAATCATGAATCATGAATCGAATCATGAATCATGAATCATGAATCGAATCATGAATCTTGAATCATGAATCGAATCATGAATCATGAATCATGAATTGAATCATGAATCTTGAATCATGAATTAAATCATGAATTGAATCATGAATCATGAATCGAATCATGAATCATGATATGAATCATGAATCATGAATCATGAATTAAATCATGAATCATGAATTGAATCATGAATCATGAATCATGAATCACATCATAAATCACGAATTGAATCATGAATCATGAATTTAATAATGAATCATGAATCGAATCATGAATCATTAATCATAAATCGAATCATGAATCATGAATTGAATCATGAATCATGAAACATGAATTTAATCATGAATCATGAAATGTATCATGAATCATGAATCGAATCATGAATTGAATCATGAACCATGAAATGAATCATGAATTGAATCATGAAATGAATCATGAATCAAATCATGAATCATAAATCATGAATCATAAATCATGAATTTAATTTTGAAATGAATCATGAATCATAAATCGAATCATGAATCATGATACGAATCATGAATCATGAATTGAATCATGAATTGAATCATGAATTGATTCATGAATCATGAATCATGAAATGAATCATAAATTAAATCATGAATTGAATCATGAATCATGAATCATGAAATGAATCGTGAATTTAATCATGAATCATGAATTGAATCATGAATCATGAACTGAACCATGAATCATGAATCATGAATTGAATCATGAATCATGAATCCAATCATGAATCATGAATCCAATCATGAATCATGAATCATGAAATAAATCATGAATCATGAATCAAATCATGAATTGAATCATGAACCATGAAATGAATCATGAATTGAATCATGAATTGAATCATGAATCATGAATCGAATCATGAATCTTGAATTGAATCATGAATCACGAATTGAATCATGAAATGAATCATGAATAATAAAATGAATCATAAATCATGAACCATGAATCATAAATCATGAATTTAATTTTGGAATGAATCATGAAATGAATCGTGAATTTAATCATGAATCATGAATTGAATCATGAATCATGAATCATGAACTGAATCATGAATCATGAATTGAATCATGAATCATGAATCCAATCATGAATCATGAATCCAATCATGAATCATGAATCATGAAATAAATCATGAATCATGAATCAAATCATGAATTGAATCATGAACCATGAAATGAATCATGAATTGAATCATGAATTGAATCATGAATCATGAATCGAATCATGAATCTTGAATTGAATCATGAATCACGAATTGAATCATGAAATGAATCATGAATAATAAAATGAATCATAAATCATGAAACATGAATCATAAATCGTGAATTTAATTTTGAAATGAATCATGAATCATGAATTAAATCATGAATCAAATCATGAATAATGAATTATGAATCAAATCATGAATCATGAATTGAAACATGAATCATGAAATGAATCATGAATTGAATCCTGAATCATGAATCGAATCATGAATCGAAACATGAATTATGAATTATGAATAAAATCATCAAATATGAATCATGAATCAAATCATGAATCATGATCCGAGTCATGAATCATGGATTGATTCATGAAATGAATCATGAATCATGAATCATGAATTGAATCATGAATTGAATCATGAAACATGAAATGAATCATGAATTGAATCATGAATCATGAATTGAATCATGAATCATGAATTGAATCATGAATCATAAATTGAATCATGAATCATGAATTGAATCATGAATCATGAATTGAATTATGAATCATGAATCATGAATAGAATCATGAATTATGAATCGAATCATGAATCATGAATTTAATTATGAATTGAATCATGAATCTGGAGTCATGAAATGAATCATGAATTGAATTATGAATCATGAATCATGAATAGAATCATGAATTATGAATCGAATCATGAATCATGAATTGAATCATGAATTGAATCATGAATCTGGAGTCATGAAATGAATCATGAATTGAATTATGAATCATGAATCATGAATAGAATCATGAATTGAATAATGATTCGATTCATAATTCATGAATCATGAGTTGAATAATGAATCATAAATTGAATCATGAATCATGAATTGAATCATGAATTGAATCATGAATCATGAATTGAATCATGAATTGAATCATGAATTATGAAATGAATCATGAATCATGAATTGAATCATGAATCATGAATTGAATCATGAATCATGAGTTGAATCATGAATCATGAATTGAATCATGAATCATGAATACAATCATGAATTATGAATAATGAATTGAAGCATGAATCATGAAATCAATCATGAATCATGAAACGAATCATGAATTGAATCAAGAATCATGAATTGAATCATGAATTAAATCATGAATCATGAAATGAATAACGAATCATGAATTGAATCATATAATAAATCATGAATCATGAATTGAATCATAAATCATGAATCATTAATCAAATCATGAATCATGAATTGAATCATGAATCATGAGTTGAATCTTGAATCATGAATTGAATCATGAATCATGAATCCAAACATGAATCATGAATCGAATCATGAATCATGAATTTAATCATGAATCATGAATCATGAATTATGAATAGAATCATAAATCATTAATCATGAATCAAATCATGAATCAAATCATGAATCATGAATTGAATCATGAATCATGAATCATGAATCGAATCATGAAATGAATCGTGAATTTAATCATGAATCATGAATTAAATCATGAATCATGAATCATGAATTGAATCATGAATCATGAATCATGAATTGAATCATGAATCATGAATCCAATCATGAATCATGAATCCAATCATGAATCATGAATCCAATCATGAATCATGAATCCAATCATGAATCATGAATCATGAATTGAATCATGAATCATGAAATGTATCATGAATCATGAATCGAATCATGAATTGAATCATGAACCATGAAATGAATCATGAATTGAATCATGAATTATGAATTGAATCATGAAATGAATCATGAAATGAATCATGAATCAAATCATGAATCATAAATCATGAATTATGAATCATAAATCATGAATTTAATTTTGAAATGTATCATGAATCATGAATCAAATCATGAATAATAAATTATGAATCAAATCATGAATCATGAATTGAATCATGAATCATGAATCTAATCATGATTCATGAGTCATGAATCAAATCATGAATCATGAATCATGAATTGAATCATGAAGCATGAATCATGAATTGAATCATGAATCATGAATCATGAATTAAATCATGAATCATGAATTGAATCATGATTTGAATCATGAATTGAATCAGGAATCATGAATCATGAATGGAATCATGAATCATAAATTGACTCATGAATCATGAATTGAATCATGAATCATGAATCAAATAATGAATCATGAATCGAATCATAAATTGAATCATGAATCATGAATCATAAAATTAAACATGAATTGAATCATGAATTGAATCATAAATCATGAATTGAATCATGAATCATGAATCATGAATTGAATCATGAATCATGAATCCAATCATGATTCAATTCATGATTCATGATTTGATTCATGATTCAATTCAAAATTCATGATTCATGATTTGATTCATGATTCACGAATCATGAATTGAATAATGAATCATGAAATGAATCATGAATCATGAAGAAAATCATGAATCATGAATCAAATCATGAATCATAAATCAAATCATGAATCATGAATCATGAATCAAATCATGAATCATGAATTTTGAATTGAATCATGAATCAAATCATGAATCATGAATTGAATCATGAATCATGAATAGAATCATGAATCATTAATCATGAATCAAATCATGAATCATGAATCGTGAATTGAATCATGAATCATGAATCATGAATAGAATCGGGAATCATGAATCATGAATCAAATCATAAATCATGAAATGAATCATGAATCATGAATCATGAATAGAATCATGAATCAAGAATCGAATCATGAATCATGAATCATAAATCGAATCATGAATCATGATACGAATCATGAATCATAAATTGAATCATGAATTGAATCATGAATCATGAATCGTGAAATGAATCATAAATTAAATCATGAATTGAATCATGAATCATGAATCATGAAATGAATCATGAAATGAATCGTGAATTTAATCATGAATCATGAATTGAATCATGAATCATGAATCATGAACTGAATCATGAATCATGAATCATGAATCAAATCATGAATTGAATCATGAATCATGAATTGAATCATGAACTGAATTATAAATCATGAAATGAATCATGAATCATGAATCAAATCATGAATTGAATCATGAATCATGAAATGAATCATGAATTGAATCATGAACTGAGTCATAAATCAAAATTTGAATCATGAATCATGAATTGAATCATGAATTGAATCATGAATCATGAATTGAATCCAGAATCATGAATCGAATCATAATTCGAATCATGAATTATGAATTATGAATTGAATCATCAATCATGAATCATGAATCGAATCATGAATCATGATCCGAGTCATGAATCATGGCTTGATTCATGAAATGAATCATGAATCATGAATCATCAATCATGAATTAAATCATGAATTGAATCATGAAACATGAAATGAATCATGAATTGAATCATGAATCATGAATTGAATTATGAATCATGAATCATGAATAGAATCATGAATCATGAATCATGAATCGAATCATGAATCATGAATCGAATCATGAATTATGAATGGAATCATGAATCATGAATTGAATCATGAATCATGAATTGAATCATGATTCGATTCATAATTCATGAATCATGAGTTAAATAATGAATCATAAATTGAATCATGAATCATGAATCATGAATAGAATCATGAATCATGAATCATGAATCAAATCATAAATCATGAATTGAATCATGAATGATGAATCATAAATCGAATCATGAATCATGAATTGAATCATGAATTGAATCATGAATTGAATCATGAATCATGAATCATGAAATGAATCATAAATTAAATCATGAATTGAATCATGAATCATGAATCATGAAATGAATCATGTAATGAATCGTGAATTTAATCATGAATCATGAAATCAATCGTGAATTTAATCATGAATCATGAATTGAATCATGAATCATGAATCATGCACTGAATCATGAATCATGAATCATGAATTGAATCATGAATCATGAATCATGAATTGAATCATGAATTGAATCATGAATCATGAATCGAATCATGAATCATGAATCATGAATCAAATCATGAATCACGAATTGAATCATGAATCACGAATTGAATAATGAATCATGAAATGAATCATGAATCATGAATCATGATATGAATCATGAATCATGATATGAATCATGAATCATGAATCATGAATTAAATCATGAATCATGAATTAAATCATGAATCATGAATTGAATCATGAATCATGAATTGAATCCTAAATCATGAATCAAATCATGAATCGAATCATGAAATATGAATCATGAATCAAATCATGAATCATGATCCGAGTCATGAATCATGGATTGATTCATGAAATGAATCATGAATCATGAATCATGAATCATGAATCATGAATCATGAATTGAATCATGAATTGAATCATGAAACATGAAATGAATCATGAAATGAATCATGAATCATGAATTGAATCATGAATCATGAATTGAATCATGAATCATGAATTGAATTATGAATCATGAATCATGAATAGAATCATGAATCATGAATCATGAATCGAATCATGAATTATGATACGAATCATGAATCATGAATTGAATCATGAATTGAATCATGAATTGAATCATGAATCATGAATCATGAAATGAATCATAAATTAAATCATGAATTGAATCATGAATCATGAATCATGAAATGAATCATGAAATGAATCGTGAATTTAATCATGAATCATGAAATGAATCGTGAATTTAATCATGAATCATGACTTGAATCATGAATCATGAATCATGAACTGAATCATGAATCATGAATCATGAATTGAATCATGAATCATGAATCCAATCATGAATCATGAATCCAATCATGAATCATGAATTGAATCATGAATCATGAAATGAATCATGAATCATGAATCGAATCATGAATCTTGAATTGAAACATGAATCACAAATTGAATCATGAAATGAATCATGAATAATAAAATGAATCTTAAATCATGAATCATGAATCATAAATCATGAATTTAATTTTGAAATGAATCATGAATCATGAATTAAATCATGAATCAAATCATGAATAATGAATTATGAATCAAATCATGAATCATGAATTGAATCATGAATCATGAAATGAATCATGAATCTTGAATCATGAATCGAATCATGAATTATGAATCATGAATTAAATCATGAATCATGAATCATGAATTGAATCATGAATTGAATCATGACTCATGAATCGAATCATCAATCATGAATCATGAATCAAATCATGAATCACGAATTGAATCATGAATCATGAATTGAATAATGAATCATGAAATGAATCATGAATCATGAATCATGATATGAATCATGAATCATGAATCATGAATTAAATCATGAATCATGAATTAAATCATGAATCATGAATTGAATCATGAATTGAATCATGAATCATGAATTGAATCCTAAATCATGAATCAAATCATGAATCGAATCATGAATTATGAATTATGAATAAAATCATCAAATATGAATCATGAATCAAATCATGAATCATGATGCGAGTCATGAATCATGGATTGATTCATGAAATGAATCATGAATCATGAATCATGAATCATGAATTGAATCATGAAACATGAAATGAATCATGAATCATGAATCATGAATCATGAATTGAATCATGAAACATGAAATGAATCATGAATTGAATCATGAATCATGAATTGAATAATGAATCATGAATTGAATCATGAATCATGAATTGAATTATGAATCAAGAATCATGAATAGAATCATGAATCATGAATCATGAATCGAATCATGAATTATAAATCGAATCATGAATCATGAATTGAATCATGAATTGAATCATGAATCTGGAATCATGAAATGAATCATGAATTAAATCATTAATTGAATCATGAATTAAATAATGATTCGATTCATAATTCATGAATCATGAGTTGAATAATGAATCATAAATTGAATCATGAATCATGAATTGAATCATGAATCATGAATTGAATCATGAATTGAATCAAGAATCATGAAATGAATCATGAATTGAATCATGAATTAAAACATGAATCTTGAAATGAATAATGAATCATGAATTGAATCATAAATCATGAATCATGAATAAAATCATGAATCATGTATTGAATCATGAATTAAATCATGAATGAAATCATGAATCATGGATCATGAATCATGAATCATGAATTGAATCATGAATCATGAATTGAATCATGAATCATAAGTTGAATCTTGAATCATGAATTGAATCATGAATCATGAATCCAAACATGAATCATGAATCAAAACATGAATCATGAATTTAATCATGAATCATGAAATGAATCATGAATCATGAATCGAATTATGAATCATGAATTTAATCATGAATCATGAAATGAATTATGAATCATGAATCATGAATCGAATCATGAATTGAATCATGAATCATGAATTGAATCATGAATTGAATCATGATTCATGAATTGAATCATGAATCATGAATCATGAATCGAATCATGAATCTTGAATCATGAATCGAATCATGAATCATGAATAATGAATAATGAATAATGAATCATGAATTGAATCATGAATTGAATCATGAATCATGAATCATGAATTGAATCATGACTCATGAATCATGAATCGAATCATGAATCATGAATCATGAAATGAATCATGAATCATGAATCATGTATCGAATCATGAATCATAAATTATGAATCATGAATTGAATCATGAATCATGAATCATGAATCATAAATTGAATCACGAATCATGAATCATGAACTGAATCATGAATCATGAAATCATGAATCATAAATTGAAATCATGAATCATGAATCATGAGTCATGAATCATGAATTGAATCAGGAATCATGAATCATGAATTTAATCATAATTTGAATCATGAATCATGAATAATGAATTGAATCATGAATCATGAATCATGAATCATGAATTGAATCATGAATCATGAATCATGAATTGAATCATGAATCATGAATTAATGAATAATGAATCATGAATTGAATCATGAATTGAATTATGAATCATGAATCAAATCATGAATCATGAATTGAATCATGAATCATGATCATGAATCATGAATCATGAATTGAATCATGAATTGAATCATGAATCATGAATCATGAATTGAATCATGAATCATGAATCAAATCATGAATCATGAATTGAATCATGAATCATGAATAATGAATTGAATCATGAATCATGAGTCGAATCATGAATCATGAATCATGAATCGAATCATGAATCATGAATCATGAATCGAATCATGAATCATGAATAATTAATCGAATCATGAATCATGAATAATGAATTGAATCATGAATCTTAAATCATGAATCATGAATTGAATCATGAATTGAATCATGAATCATGAATCATGAAATGAATCATGAATCATGAATCAAATCATGAATCATGAATAATGAATTGAATCATGAATCATGAATCTTGAATTGAATCATGACCATAAATCATGAATCATGAATTGAATCATGAATCATGAATCATGAATCATGAATCATAAATTGAATTATGAATTGAATCATGAATCATGAATCATGAATTGAATCATGAATCATGAATCATGAATCAAATCATGAATTGAATCATGAATCGAATCATGAATTGAATCATGAATCATGAATTGAATTCATGAATCATGAATTGAATCATGAATCATGAAATGAATCATAAATCATGAATTGAATCATGAATCATAAATCATGAAATGAATCATGAATCATAAATCATGAATTGATTCATGAATCATGAATCACTAATCGAATCATGAATCATAAATTGAATCATGTATCATGAATTGAATCATGAATCATGAATTGAATCATGAATCATGAATCATGAATTGAATCATGAATCATAAATTGAATCATGAATCATGAATTGAATCTTGAATTGAATCATGAATCATGAATTGAATCATGAATCATGAATCATAAATCATGAATTGAATCATGAATCATGAATTGAATCATGAATCATGAATCATGAATCGAATCATGAATCATGAATCATAAATAATGAATTGGATCAAGAATCATGAATTATGAATCATGAATTGCATCATAAATCATGAATCATGAATCGAATCATGAATCATGAATCGAATCATGAATAATGAATTATGAATCATGAATTGAATCATGAATCATTAATCGAATCATAAATCATGAATCATGAATCGAATCATGAATCATAAATTGAGACATGAATCATGAATCATGAATTAATTCATGAATTGAATCATGAATCATGAATCGAATCATAAATCATGAATCATGAATCGAATCATGAATCATAAATTGAGACATGAATCATGAATCATGAATCATGAATTAATTCATGAATTGAATCATGAATCATGAATCGAATCATGAATCATGAATTGAATCATGAATTGAATTATGAATCATAAATTGAATCATGAATCATGAATCATGAATTCAATCATAAATCATGAATTATGAATCATGAATTGTTCATGAATTGAATCATGAATCATGAATCATGAATTGAATCATAAATTGAATCATGAATTATGAATCATGAATTATAAATTTTGAATCATGAATAGAATCATGAATCATAAATTATGAATCATGAATTGAATCATGAATCATAAATTTTGAATCATGAATTGAATCATAAATCATGAATCATGAATCGAATCATAAATTATGAATCATGATTCATGAATTTAATCATGAATCATGAATTGAATCATGAATCATAAATTGAATCATGAAACATGAATCATGAATTGAATCATGAATCATGAATCATGAATCATAAATTGAATAATGAATCATGAATCATGAGTCATGAATCATGAATTGAATCAAGAATCATGAATCATGAATCATAAATTAAATCATGAATCATGAATTGAATCATGAATTGAATCATGAATCATGAATCATGAATTGAATCATGAATCATGAATCATGAATCATGAATCATGAATCATGAATTGAATCATGAATCATGAATCATGAATTGAATCATGAATCATGAATCATGAATCATGAATTGAATCATGAATTGAATCATGAATCATGAATTGAATCATGAATCATGAATCATGAATTGAATCATGAATCATGAATCATGAATCATGAATTGAATCATGAATCAAGATCATGAATCATGAATCATGAATTGAATCATGAATTGAATCATGAATCATGAATTGAATCATGAGTCATGAATCATGAATCAAATCATGAATCATGAAATGAATCATGAATCATGAATCATGAATCAAATCATGAATCATGAATTGAATCATGAATCATGAATAATGAATTGAATCATGAATCATGAATTGAATCATGAATCGAATCATGAATCATGAATCATGAATCATGAATCGAATCATGAATAATGAATTAAATCATGAATCATAAATCATGAATCATGAATTGAATCATGAATAATGAATCGAATCATGAATCATGAATCATGAATCATGAAATGAATCATGATTCATGAATCAAATCATGAATCATGAATAATGAATTGAATCATGAATCATGAATCATGAATCTTGAATTGAATCATGAATCATAAATCATGAACCATGAATCATGAAATGAATCATGAATCATGAAATGAATCATGAATCATGAATCATGTATCAAATCATGAATCATAAATTATTAATCATGAATTGAATCATGAATCATGAATCATGAATCATAAATTGAATCATGAATCATGAATCATGAAATGAATCATGAATCATGAATCATGAATCATAAATTGAATCATGAATCATGAATCATGAACTGAATCATGAATCATGAATCATGAATCATAAATTGAATCATGAATCATGAATCATGAGTTGAATCATGAATCATGAATCATGAATTGAATCAGGAATCATGAATCATGAATCATAAATTAAATCATGAATCATGAATTGAATCATGAATTGAATCATGAATCATGAATCATGAATTGAATCATGAATCATGAATCATGAATTGAATCATGAATCATGAATCATGAATTGAATCATGAATCATGAATCATGAATAATGAATCATGAATTGAATCATGAATTGAATCATGAATCATGAATCATGAATTGAATCATGAATCATAAATCAAATCATGAATCATGAATTGAATCATGAATCATGAATCATGAATTGAATCATGAATCATGAATCATGAATAATGAATCATGAATTAAATCATGAATTGAATCATGAATCATGAATTGAATCATGAATCATAAATCAAATCATGAATCATGAATTGAATCATGAATCATGATCATGAATCATGATCATGAATCATGATCATGAATCATGAATCATGAATTGAATCATGAATCATAAATCATGAATCATGAATTGAATCATGAATCATAAATCAAATCATGAATCATGAATTGAATCATGAATCATGATCATGAATCATGATCATGAATCATGAATCATGAATTGAATCATGAATCATAAATCATGAATCATGAATTGAATCATGAATCATGAATCGAATCATGAATCATGAAACATGAATCATGAAACATGAATCATGAAATGAATCATGAATCAAATCATGAATCATGAATAATGAATTGAATCATGAATCATGAATCATGTATCGAATCATGAATCATAAATTATAAATCATGAATTGAATCATGAATCATGAATCATGAATCATAAATTAAATCATGAATCATGAATCATGAATGAATCAAGAATCATGAGTCATGAATCATGAATTGAATCAGGAATCATGAATCATGAATTTAATCATGAATTGAATCATGAATCATGAATTGAATCATGAATCATGAATCATGAATCATGAATTGAATCATGAATCATGAATCATGAATTGAATCATGAATCATGAATCATGAATAATGAATCATGAATTGAATCATGAATTGAATCATGAATCATGAATCATGAATTGAATCATGAATCATAAATCAAATCATGAATCATGAATTGAATCATGAATCATGAATCATGAATTGAATCATGAATCATGAATCATGAATAATGAATCATGAATTAAATCATGAATTGAATCATGAATCATGAATTGAATCATGAATCATAAATCAAATCATGAATCATGAATTGAATCATGAATCATGATCATGAATCATGATCATGAATCATGAATCATGAATTGAATCATGAATCATAAATCATGAATCATGAATTGAATCATGAATCATAAATCAAATCATGAATCATGAATTGAATCATGAATCATGATCATGAATCATGATCATGAATCATGAATCATGAATTGAATCATGAATCATAAATCATGAATCATGAATTGAATCATGAATCATGAATCGAATCATGAATCATGAAACATGAATCATGAAACATGAATCATGAAATGAATCATGAATCAAATCATGAATCATGAATAATGAATTGAATCATGAATCATGAATCATGTATCGAATCATGAATCATAAATTATAAATCATGAATTGAATCATGAATCATGAATCATGAATCATAAATTAAATCATGAATCATGAATCATGAATGAATCAAGAATCATGAGTCATGAATCATGAATTGAATCAGGAATCATGAATCATGAATTTAATCATGAATTGAATCATGAATCATGAATTGAATCATGAATCATGAATCATGAATCATGAATTGAATCATGAATCATGAATCATGAATTGAATCATGAATCATGAATAATGAATAATGAATAATGAATCATGAATTGAATCATGAATTGAATCATGAATCATGAATAATGAATTGAATCATGAATCATGAATCATGAATCAAATCATGAATCATGAATCATGAAATGAATCATAAATCATGAATCATGTATCAAATCATGAATCATAAATTATGAATCATGAATTGAATCATGAATCATGAATCATGAATCATAAATTGAATCACGAATCATGAATCATGAACCTGAATCATGAATCATAAATTGAATCATGAATCATAAATTGAATCATGAATCATGAATCATGAGTCATGAATCATGAATTGAATCAGGAATCATGAATCATGAATTTAATCATGAATTGAATCATGAATCATGAATCATGAATTGAATCATGAATCATGAATCATGAATCATGAATTGAATCATTAATCATGAATCATGAATTGAATCATGAATCATGAATAATGAATCATGAATTGAATCATGAATTGAATCATGAATCATGAATCATGAATTGAATCATGAATCATGAATCATGAATCAAATCATGAATCATGAATTGAATCATGAATCATGATCATGAATCATGAATCATGAATTGAATCATGAATTGAATCATGAATCATGAATCATGAATTGAATCATGAATCATGAATCATGAATTGAATCATGAATCATGAATCATGAATCAAATCATGAATCATGAATTGAATCATGAATCATGATCATGAATCATGAATCATGAATTGAATCATGAATTGAATCATGAATCATGAATCATGAATTGAATCATGAATCATGAATCAAATCATGAATCATGAATTGAATCATGAATCATGAATAATGAATTGATTCATGAATCATGAATCATGAGTCGAATCATGAATCATGAATCATGAATCGAATCATGAATCATGAATCATGAATCGAATCATGAATCATGAATAATTATTCGAATCATGAATCATGAATAATGAATTGAATCATGAATCTTAAATCATGAATCATGAATTGAATCATGAATTGAATCATGAATCATGAATCATGAATCATGAAATGAATCATGAATCATGAATCAAATCATGAATCATGAATAATGAATTGAATCATGAATCATGAATCTTGAATTGAATCATGAATCATAAATCATGAATCATGAATTGAATCATGAATCATGAATCATGAATCATGAATCATAAATTGAATTATGAATTGAATCATGAATCATGAATCATGAATTGAATCATGAATCATGAATCATGAATCAAATCATGAATTGAATCATGAATCGAATCATGAATTGAATCATGAATCATGAATTGAATCATGAATCATGAATCATGAATTGAATCATGAATCATGAATCATAAATCATGAATTGAATCATGAATCAAGATCATGAATCATGAATTGAATCATGAATTGAATCATGAATCATGAATTGAATCATGAGTCATGAATCATGAATCAAATCATGAATCATGACTTGAATCATGAATCATGAATCATGAATCATGAATCAAATCATGAATCATGAATTGAATCATGAATCATGAATAATGAATTGAATCATGAATCATGAATTGAATCATGAATCGAATCATGAATAATGAATTAAATCATGAATCATAAATCATGAATCATGAATTGAATCATGAATAATGAATCGAATCATGAATCATGATCATGAATCATGAATTGAATCATGAATTGAATCATGAATCATGAATTGAATCATGAATCATGAATCAAATCATGAATCATGAATTGAATCATGAATCATGAATCATGAATCATGAATCAAATCATGAATCATGAATTGAATCATGAATCATGAATAATGAATTGAATCATGAATCATGAATCATGAGTCGAATCATGAATCATGAATCGAATCATGAATCATGAATAATGAATTGAATCATGAATCATGAATTGAATCATGAATCGAATCATGAATCATGAATCATGAATCATGAATAATGAATTGAATCATGAATCCTAAATCATGAATCATGAATTGAATCATGAATCATGAATCGAATCATGAATCATGAATCATGAAATGAATCATGAATCATGAATCATGAAATGAATCATGAATCATGAATCATGAATCTTGAATTGAATCATGAATCATAAATCATGAATCATGAATCATGAAATGAATCATGAATCATGAATCATGTATCGAATCATGAATCATAAATTATGAATCATGAATTGAATCATGAATCATGAATCGTGAATCATAAATTGAATCATGAATCATGAATCATGAACTGAATCATGAATCATGAATCATAAATTAAATCATGAATCATGAATAATGAATCAAATCATTAATCATGAATTGAATCATGAATCATGAATCATGAATTGAATCATGAATCATGAATCATGAATCAAATCATGAATCATGAATTGAATCATGAATCATGAATAATGAATTGAATCATGAATCATGAATCATGAGTCGAATCATGAATCATGAATCATGAATCGAATCATGAATAATTAATTGAATCATGAATCATGAATCGAATCATGAATCATGAATCATGAATCATGAATCATGAATCTTATCATGAATCATGAATAATGAATTGAATCATGAATCTTAAATCATGAATCATAAATTGAATCATGAATCATGAATCATGAACTGAATCATGAATCATGAATCATGTATCGAATCATGAATCATAAATTATGAATCATGAATTGAATCATGAATCATGAATCGTGAATCATAAATTGAATCATGAATCATGAATCATGAACTGAATCATGAATCATGAATCATAAATTAAATCATGAATCATGAATAATGAATCAAATCATTAATCATGAATTGAATCATGAATCATGAATAATGAATTGAATCATGAATCATGAATCATGAATCAAATCATGAATCATGAATTGAATCATGAATCATGAATAATGAATTGAATCATGAATCATGAATCATGAGTCGAATCATGAATCATGAATCATGAATCGAATCATGAATAATTAATTGAATCATGAATCATGAATCATGAATCGAATCATGAATCATGAATCATGAATCATGAATCATGAATCTTATCATGAATCATGAATAATGAATTGAATCATGAATCTTAAATCATGAATCATGAATTGAATCATGAATTGAATCATGAATCATGAATCATGAATCATGAATCATGAAATGAATCATGAATCATGAATCAAATTATGAATCATGAATAATGAATTGAATCATGAATCATGAATCATGAAATGAATCATGAATCATGAATCCTGTATCGAATCATGAATCATAAATTATGAATCATGAATTGAATCATGAATCATGAATCATGAATCATAAATTGAACTATGAATTGAATCATGAATCATGAATTGAATCATGAATCATGAATCATGAATCAAATCATGAATTGAATCATGAATCGAATCATGAATTGAATCATGAATCATGAATTGACTCATGAATCATGAATTGAATCATGAATCTTGAATCATGAATCATGAATCATGAATTGAATCATGAATCATAAATCATGAAATGAATCATGAATCATAAATCATGAATTGAATCATGAATCATGAATCACTAATCGAATCATGAATCATAAATTGAATCATGTATCATGAATTGAATCATGAATCATAATTCATGAATTGAATCATGAATCATAAATTAAATCATGAATCATGAATTGAATCTTGAATTGAATCATGAATCATGAATTGAATCATGAATCATGAATCATAAATCATGAATTGAATCATGAATCATGAATTGAATCATGAATCATGAATCATGAATCGAATCATGAATCATGAACCATAAATCATGAATTGAATCAAGAATCATGAATTATGAATCATGAATTGCAACATAAATCATGAATCATGAATCGAATCATGAATCATGAACCATAAATCATGAATTGAATCAAGAATCATGAATTATGAATCATGAATTGCAACATAAATCATGAATCATGAATCGAATCATGAATCATGAATTGAATCATGAATTGAATTATGAATCATAAATTGAATCATGAATCATGAATTCAATCATAAATCATGAATTATGAATCATGAATTGTTCATGAATTGAATCATGAATCATGAATCATGAATTGAATCATAAATTGAATCATGAATCATGAATCATGTATCATAAATTTTGAATCATGAATCGAATCATGAATCATAAATTATGAATCATGAATTGAATCATGAATCATAAATTTTGAATCATGAATTGAATCATGAATCATGAATCATGAATTATGAATTATATCATAAATTATGAATCATGATTCATGAATTTAATCATGAATCATGAATTGAATCATGAATCATGAATCATGAATCATAAATTGAATCATGAATCATGAATCATGAATTAAATCATGAATCATGAATCATGAATCATAAATTGAATCATGAATCATGAATCATGAGTCATGAATCATGAATTGAATCAAGAATCATGAATCATGAATCATAAATTAAATCATGAATCATGAATTGAATCATGAATTGAATCATGAATCATGAATTGAATCATGAATCATGAATCATGAATCATGAATTGAATCATGAATCATAAATCAAGAATTGAATCATGAATCATGAATCATGAATCATGAATCATGAATTGAATCATGAATTGAATCATGAATCATGAATTGAATCATGAATCATGAATCATGAATTGAATCATGAATCATGAATCATGAATCAAATCATGAATCATGAATTGAATCATGAATCATGATCATGAATCATGAATCATGAATTGAATCATGAATTGAATCATGAATCATGAATCATGAATCAAATCATGAATCATGAATTGAATCATGAATCATGAATAATGAATTGAATCATGAATCATAAATCATGAGTCGAATCATGAATCATGAATTGAATCATAAATCGAATCATGAATCATGAATCATGAATCATGAATCGAATCATGAATAATGAATTGAATCATGAATCATAAATCATGAATCATGAATTGAATCATGAATCATGAATCAAATCATGAATCATGAATCATGAATCATGAAATGAATCATGATTCATGAATCAAATCATGTATCATGAATAATGAATTGAATCATGAATCATGAATCATGAATCTTGAATTGAATCATGAATCATAAAGTCATGAACCATGAATCATGAAATGAATCATGAATCATGAATTATGTATTGAATCATGAATCATAAATTATGAATCATGAATTGAATCATGAATCATGAATAATGAATCATAAATTGAATCATGAATCATGAATCATGAACTGAATCATGAATCATGAATCATGAATCATAAATTGAATCATGAATCATGAATCATGAATTGAATCATGAATCATAAATTGAATCATGAATCATGAATTGAATCTTGAATTGAATCATGAATCATGAATTGAATCATGAATCATGAATCATAAATCATGAATTGAATCATGAATCATGAAATGAATCATGATTCATGAATCAAATCATGAATCATGATTCATGAATCAAATCATGAATCATGAATAATGAATTGAATCATCATCATCATCATCATTTATTTATATAGCGCCACTAATTCCGCAGCGCTGTACAGAGAACTCATTCACATCAGTCCCTGCCCCATTGGAGCTCACAGTCTAAATTCCCTACTATAGACACACACTCACAGACACAGACAGAATCATGAATCATGAATCATGAATCTTGAATTGAATCATGAATCATAAATCATGAACCATGAATCATAAAATGAATCATGAATCATGAAATGAATCATGAATCATGAATCATGTATCAAATCATGAATCATAAATTATTAATCATGAATTGAATCATGAATCATGAATCATGAATCATAAATTGAATCATGAATCATGAATCATGAACTGAATCATGAATCATGAATCATGAATCATAAATTGAATCATGAATCATGAATCATGAACTGAATCATGATCATGAATCATGAATCATGAATCATAAATTGAATCATAAATCATGAATCATGAGTTGAATCATGAATCATGAATCATGAATTGAATCAGGAATCATGAATCATGAATCATAAATTAAATCATGAATCATGAATTGAATCATGAATTGAATCATGAATCATGAATCATGAATTGAATCATGAATCATGAATCATGAATTGAATCATGAATCATGAATCATGAATAATGAATCATGAATTGAATCATGAATTGAATCATGAATCATGAATCATGAATTGAATCATGAATCATAAATCAAATCATGAATCATGAATTGAATCATGAATCATGAATCATGAATTGAATCATGAATCATGAATCATGAATAATGAATCATGAATTAAATCATGAATTGAATCATGAATCATGAATTGAATCATGAATCATAAATCAAATCATGAATCATGAATTGAATCATGAATCATGATCATGAATCATGATCATGAATCATGAATCATGAATTGAATCATGAATCATAAATCATGAATCATGAATTGAATCATGAATCATAAATCAAATCATGAATCATGAATTGAATCATGAATCATAAATCATGAATCATGAATTGAATCATGAATCATGAATCGAATCATGAATCATGAAACATGAATCATGAAACATGAATCATGAAATGAATCATGAATCAAATCATGAATCATGAATAATGATATGAATCATGAATCATGTATCGAATCATGAATCATAAATTATAAATCATGAATTGAATCATGAATCATGAATCATGAATCATAAATTAAATCATGAATCATGAATCATGAATGAATCAAGAATCATGAGTCATGAATCATGAATTGAATCAGGAATCATGAATCATGAATTTAATCATGAATTGAATCATGAATCATGAATTGAATCATGAATCATGAATCATGAATCATGAATTGAATCATGAATCATGAATCATGAATTGAATCATGAATCATGAATAATGAATAATGAATAATGAATCATGAATTGAATCATGAATTGAATCATGAATCATGAATCATGAATTGAATCATGAATCATGAATCATGAATCAAATCATGAATCATTAATCATGAAATGAATCATAAATCATGAATCATGTATCGAATCATGAATCATAAATTATGAATCATGAATTGAATCATGAATCATGAATCATGAATCATAAATTGAATCACGAATCATGAATCATGAACTGAATCATGAATCATGAATCATGAATCATAAATTGAATCATGAATCATGAATCATGAGTCATGAATCATGAATTGAATCAGGAATCATGAATCATGAATTTAATCATGAATTGAATCATAAATCATGAATCATGAATTGAATCATGAATCATGAATCATGAATTGAATCATTAATCATGAATCATGAATTGAATCATGAATCATGAATAATGAATAATGAATCATGAATTGAATCATGAATTGAATCATGAATCATGAATCATGAATTGAATCATGAATCATGAATCATGAATCAAATCATGAATCATGAATTGAATCATGAATCATGATCATGAATCATGAATCATGAATTGAATCATGAATTGAATCATGAATCATGAATCATGAATTGAATCATGAATCATGAATCAAATCATGAATCATGAATTGAATCATGAATCATGAATAATGAATTGATTCATGAATCATGAATCATGAGTCGAATCATGAATCATGAATCATGAATCGAATCATGAATCATGAATCATGAATCAAATCATGAATCATGAATAATTAATCGAATCATGAATCATGAATAATGAATTGAATCATGAATCTTAAATCATGAATCATGAATTGAATCATGAATTGAATCATGAATCATGAATCATGAATCATGAAATGAATCATGAATCATGAATCAAATCATGAAACATGAATAATGAATTGAATCATGAATCATGAATCTTGAATTGAATCATGAATCATAAATCATGAATCATGAATTGAATCATGAATCATGAATCATGAATCATGAATCATAAATTGAATTATGAATTGAATCATGAATCATGAATCATGAATTGAATCATGAATCATGAATCATGAATCAAATCATGAATTGAATCATGAATCGAATCATGAATTGAATCATGAATCATGAATTGAATCATGAATCATGAATCATGAATTGAATCATGAATCATGAATCATAAATCATGAATTGAATCATGAATCAAGATCATGAATCATGAATCATGAATTGAATCATGAATTGAATCATGAATCATGAATTGAATCATGAGTCATGAATCATGAATCAAATCATGAATCATGAATTGAATCATGAATCATGAATCATGAATCATGAATCAAATCATGAATCATGAATTGAATCATGAATCATGAATAATGAATTGAATCATGAATCATGAATTGAATCATGAATCGAATCATGAATCATGAATCATGAATCGAATCATGAATAATGAATTAAATCATGAATCATAAATCATGAATCATGAATTGAATCATGAATAATGGATCGAATCATGAATCATGAATCATGAATCATGAAATGAATCATGATTCATGAATCAAATCATGAATCATAAATAATGAATTGAATCATGAATCATGAATTATGAATCATGAAATGAATCATGAATCATGAATCATGTATCAAATCATGAATCATAAATTATTAATCATGAATTGAATCATGAATCATGAATCATAAATTGAATCATGAATCATGAATCATGAACTGAATCATGAATCATGAATCATGAATCATAAATTGAATCATGAATCATGAATCATGAGTCATGAATCATGAATTGAATCAGGAATCATGAATCATGAATCATAAATTAAATCATGAATCATGAATTGAATCATGAATTGAATCATGAATCATGAATCATGAATTGAATCATGAATCATGAATCATGAATTGAATCATGAATCATGAATCATGAATTGAATCATAAATCATGAATCATGAATAATGAATCATGAATTGAATCATGAATCATGAATCATGAATTGAATCATGAATCATAAATCAAATCATGAATCATGAATTGAATCATGAATCATGATCATGAATCATGATCATGAATCATGAATCATGAATTGAATCATGAATCATGAATCATGAATTGAATCATGAATCATGAATCATGAATCAAATCATGAATCATGAATTGAATCATGAATCATGATCATGAATCATGAATCATGAATAATGAATTGAATCATGAATCATGAATCAAATCATGAATCATGAATTGAATCATGAATCATGATCATGAATCATGAATTGAATCATGAATTGAATCATGAATCATGAATTGAATCATGAATCATGAATCAAATCATGAATCATGAATTGAATCATGAATCATGAATCATGAATCATGAATCAAATCATGAATCATGAATTGAATCATGAATCATGAATAATGAATTGAATTATGAATCATGAATCATGAGTCGAATTATGAATCATGAATCGAATAATGAATCATGAATAATGAATTGAATCATGAATCATGAATTGAATCATGAATCGAATCATGAATCATGAATCATGAATCATGAATAATGAATTGAATCATGAATCATAAATCATGAATCATGAATTGAATCATGAATCATGAATCGAATCATGAATCATGAATCATGAATCATGAAATGAATCATGAATCATGAATCATGAATCTTGAATTGAATCATGAATCATAAATCATGAATCATGAATCATGAAATGAATCATGAATCATGAATCATGTATCGAATCATGAATCATAAATTATGAATCATGAATTGAATCATGAATCATGAATCATGAATCATAAATTGAATCATGAATCATGAATCATGAACTGAATCATGAATCATGAATCTTATCATGAATCATGAATAATGAATTGAATCATGAATCTTAAATCATGAATCATGAATTGAATCATGAATTGAATCATGAATCATGAATCATGAATCATGAATCATGAAATGAATCATGAATCATGAATCAAATAATGAATCATGAATAATGAATTGAATCATGAATCATGAATCATGAAATGAATCATGAATCATGAATCCTGTATCGAATCATGAATCATAAATTATGAATCATGAATTGAATCATGAATCATGAATCATGAATCATAAATTGAAATATGAATTGAATCATGAATCATGAATTGAATCATGAATCATGAATCATGAATCAAATCATGAATTGAATCATGAATCGAATCATGAATTGAATCATGAATCATGAATTGACTCATGAATCATGAATTGAATCATGAATCTTGAATCATGAATCATGAATCATGAATTGAATCATGAATCATAAATCATGAAATGAATCATGAATCATAAATCCTGAATTGAATCATGAATCATGAATCACTAATCGAATCATGAATCATAAATTGAATCATGTATCATGAATTGAATCATGAATCATGAATTGAATCATGAATCATGAATCATGAATTGAATCATGAATCATAAATTGAATCATGAATCATGAATCATGAATCGAATCATGAATCATGAACCATAAATCATGAATTGAATCAAGAATCATGACTTATGAATCATGAATTGCAACATAAATCATGAATCATGAATCGAATCATGAATCATGAATCGAATCATGAATAATGAATTATGAATCATGAATTGAATCATGAATCATGAATTGAATCATAAATCATGAATCATGAATCGAATCATGAATCATGAATTGAGACATGAATCATGAATCACGAATCATGAATTAATTCATGAATTGAATCATGAATCATGAATCAAATCATGAATCATGAATTGAATCATGAATTGAATTATGAATCATAAATTGAATCATGAATCATGAATTCAATCATAAATCATGAATTATGAATCATGAATTGTTCATGAATTGAATCATGAATCATGAATCATGAATTGAATCATAAATTGAATCATGAATCATGAATCATGAATCATAAATTTTGAATCATGAATCATAAATTATGAATCATGAATTGAATCATGAATCATAAATTTTGAATCATGAATTGAATCATGAATCATGAATTATGAATCATGAATTGAATCATAAATCATGAATCATGAATCGAATCATAAATTACGAATCATGATTCATGAATTTAATCATGAATCATGAATTGAATCATGAATCATGAATCATGAATCATAAATTGAATCATGAATCATGAATCATGAATTAAATCATGAATCATGAATCATGAATCATAAATTGAATCATGAATCATGAGTCATGAATCATGAATTGAATCAATAATCATGAATCATGAATCATAAATTAAATCATGAATCATGAATTGAATCATGAATTGAATCATGAATCATGAATCATGAATTGAATCATGAATCATGAATCATGAATCATGAATTGAATCATGAATCATGAATCATGAATCATGAATTGAATCATGAATCATGAATCATGAATTGAATCATGAATTGAATCATGAATCATGAATCATGAATCATGAATTGAATCATGAATTGAATCATGAATCATGAATTGAATCATGAATCATGAATCATGAATTGAATCATGAATAATGAATCATGAATCAAATCATGAATCATGAATTGAATCATGAATCATGATCATGAATCATGAATCATGAATTGAATCATGAATTGAATCATGAATCATGAATTGAATCATGAATCATGAATCATGAATCAAATCATGAATCATGAATTGAATCATGAATCATGAATAATGAATTGAATCATGAATCATAAATCATGAGTCGAATCATGAATCATGAATTGAATCATAAATCGAATCATGAATCATGAATCATGAATCATGAATCGAATCATGAATAATGAATTGAATCATGAATCATAAATCATGAATCATGAATTGAATCATGAATCATGAATCAAATCATGAATCATGAATCATGAATCATGAAATGAATCATGATTCATGAATCAAATCATGTATCATGAATAATGAATTGAATCATGAATCATAAATCTTGAATTGAATCATGAATCATAAATCATGAACCATGAATCATGAAATGAATCATGAATCATGAATTATGTATTGAATCATGAATCATAAATTATGAATCATGAATTGAATCATGAATCATGAATAATGAATCATAAATTGAATCATGAATCATGAATCATGAACTGAATCATGAATCATGAATCATGAATCATAAATTGAATCATGAATCATGAATCATGAATTGAATCATGAATCATAAATTGAATCATGAATCATGAATTGAATCTTGAATTGAATCATGAATCATGAATTGAATCATGAATCATGAATCATAAATCATGAATTGAATCATGAATCATGAATTGAATCATGAATCATGAATCATGAATCGAATAATGAATCATGAATCATAAATCATGAATTGAATCAAGAATCATGAATTATGAATCATGAATTGCATCATAAATCATGAATCATGAATCGAATCATGAATCATGAATCGAATCATGAATAATGAATTATGAATCATGAATTGAATCATGAATCATGAATCATGAAATGAATCATGAATCATAAATCATGAATTGATTCATGAATCATGAATCACTAATCGAATCATGAATCATAAATTGAATCATGTATCATGAATTGAATCATGAATCATGAATTGAATCATGAATCATGAATCATGAATTGAATCATGAATCATAAATTGAATCATGAATCATGAATTGAATCTTGAATTGAATCATGAATCATGAATTGAATCATGAATCATGAATCATAAATCATGAATTCAATCATGAATCATGAATTGAATCATGAATCATGAATCATGAATCGAATCATGAATCATGAATCATAAATAATGAATTGGATCAAGAATCATGAATTATGAATCATGAATTGCATCATAAATCATGAATCATGAATCGAATCATGAATCATGAATCGAATCATGAATAATGAATTATGAATCATGAATTGAATCATGAATCATTAATTGAATCATAAATCATGAATCATGAATCGAATCATAAATCATGAATTGAGACATGAATCATGAATCATGAATCATGAATTAATTCATGAATTGAATCATGAATCATGAATCGAATCATAAATCATGAATCATGAATCGAATCATGAATCATGAATTGAGACATGAATTGAATTATGAATCATAAATTGAATCATGAATCATGAATCATGAATTCAATCATAAATCATGAATTATGAATTATGAATCATGAATTATAAATTTTGAATCATGAATCGAATCATGAATCATAAATTATGAATCATGAATTGAATCATGAATCATAAATTTTGAATCATGAATTGAATCATAAATCATGAATCATGAATCGAATCATAAATTATGAATCATGAGTCATGAATCATGAATTGAATCAAGAATCATGAATCATGAATCATAAATTAAATCATGAATCATGAATTGAATCATGAATTGAATCATGAATCATGAATCATGAATTGAATCATGAATCATGAATCATGAATCATGAATCATGAATCATGAATCATGAATCATGAATCATGAATTGAATCATGAATCATGAATCATGAATTGAATCATGAATCATGAATCATGAATCAAATCATGAATCATGAATTGAATCATGAATCATGAATAATGAATTGAATAATGAATCATGAATTGAATCATGAATCGAATCATGAATCATGAATCATGAATCATGAATCGAATCATGAATAATGAATTAAATCATGAATCATAAATCATGAATCATGAATTGAATCATGAATAATGAATCAAATCATGAATCATGAATCATGAATCATGAAATGAATCATGATTCATGAATCAAATCATGAATCATGAATAATGAATTGAATCATGAATCATGAATCATGAATCTTGAATTGAATCATGAATCATAAATCATGAACCATGAATCATGAAATGAATCATGAATCATGAATCATGTATCAAATCATGAATCATAAATTATTAATCATGAATTGAATCATGAATCATGAATCATGAATCATAAATTGAATCATGAATCATGAATCATGAACTGAATCATGAATCATGAATCATGAATCATAAATTGAATCATGAATCATGAATCATGAACTGAATCATGAATCATGAATCATGAATCATAAATTGAATCATGAATCATGAATCATGAGTTGAATCATGAATCATGAATCATGAATTGAATCAGGAATCATGAATCATGAATCATAAATTAAATCATGAATCATGAATTGAATCATGAATTGAATCATGAATCATGAATCATGAATTGAATCATGAATCATGAATCATGAATTGAATCATGAATCATGAATCATGAATCGAATCATGAATCATGAATCATAAATAATGAATTGGATCAAGAATCATGAATTATGAATCATGAATTGCATCATAAATCATGAATCATGAATCGAATCATGAATCATGAATCGAATCATGAATAATGAATTATGAATCATGAATTGAATCATGAATCATTAATTGAATCATAAATCATGAATCATGAATCGAATCATGAATCATGAATTGAGACATGAATCATGAATCATGAATCATGAATTAATTCATGAATTGAATCATGAATCATGAATCGAATCATAAATCATGAATCATGAATCGAATCATGAATCATGAATTGAGACATGAATCATGAATCATGAATCAATTCATGAATTAAATCATGAATCATGAATCAAATCATGAATCATGAATTGAATCATGAATTGAATTATGAATCATAAATTGAATCATGAATCATGAATCATGAATTCAATCATAAATCATGAATTATGAATCATGAATTGTTCATGAATTGAATCATGAATCATGAATTGAATCATAAATTGAATCATGAATTATGAATCATGAATTATAAATTTTGAATCATGAATCGAATCATGAATCATAAATTATGAATCATGAACTGAATCATGAATCATAAATTTTGAATCATGAATTGAATCATAAATCATGAATCATGAATCGAATCATAAATTATGAATCATGAGTCATGAATCATGAATTGAATCAAGAATCATGAATCATGAATCATAAATTAAATCATGAATCATGAATTGAATCATGAATTGAATCATGAATCATGAATTGAATCATGAATCATTAATCATGAATCATGAATCATGAATCATAAATCATGAATTGAATCATGAATCATGAATCATGAATTGAATCATGAATCATGAATCATGAATCAAATCATGAATCATGAATTGAATCATGAATCATGAATAATGAATTGAATCATGAATCATGAATTGAATCATGAATCGAATCATGAATCATGAATCATGAATCATGAATCGAATCATGAATAATGAATTAAATCATGAATCATAAATCATGAATCATGAATTGAATCATGAATAATGAATCAAATCATGAATCATGAATAATGAATTGAATCATGAATCATGAATCTTGAATTGAATCATGAATCATAAATCATGAACCATGAATCATGAAATGAATCATGAATCATGAATCATGTATGAAATCATGAATCATAAATTATTAATCATGAATTGAATCATGAATCATGAATCATGAATCATAAATTGAATCATGAATCATGAATCATGAACTGAATCATGAATCATGAATCATGAATCATAAATTGAATCATGAATCATGAATCATGAACTGAATCATGAATCATGAATCATGAATCATAAATTGAATCATGAATCATGAATCATGAGTTGAATCATGAATCATGAATTGAATCAGGAATCATGAATCATGAATCATAAATTAAATCATGAATCATGAATTGAATCATGAATTGAATCATGAATCATGAATCATGAATTGAATCATGAATCATGAATCATGAATTGAATCATGAATCATGAATCATGAATTGAATCATGAATCATGAATCATGAATAATGAATTATGAATTGAATCATGAATTGAATCATGAATCATGAATCATGAATTGAATCATGAATCATAAATCAAATCATGAATCATGAATTGAATCATGAATCATGAATCATGAATTGAATCATGAATCATGAATAATGAATCATGAATTAAATCATGAATTGAATCATGAATCATGAATCATGAATTGAATCATGAATCATAAATCAAATCATGAATCATGAATTGAATCATGAATCATGATCATGAATCATGATCATGAATCATGAATCATGAATTGAATCATGAATAATGAATCATGAATTGAATCATGAATTGAATCATGAATCATGAATCATGAATTGAATCATGAATCATAAATCAAATCATGAATCATGAATTGAATCATGAATCATGATCATGAATCATGATCATGAATCATGAATCATGAATTGAATCATGAATCATAAATCATGAATCATGAATTGAATCATGAATCATGAATCGAATCATGAATCATGAAACATGAATCATGAAACATGAATCATGAAACATGAATCATGAAATGAATCATGAATCAAATCATGAATCATGAATAATAAATTGAATCATGAATCATGAATCTTGAATTGAATCATGAATCATAAATCATGAATCATGAATCATGAAATGAATCATGAATCATGAATCATGTATCGAATCATGAATCATAAATTATAAATCATGAATTGAATCATGAATCATGAATCATGAATCATAAATTGAATCATGAATCATGAATCATGAATGAATCATGAATCATGAATCATGAATCATAAATTGAATCATGAATCATGAGTCATGAATCATGAATTGAATCAGGAATCATGAATCATGAATTTAATCATGAATTGAATCATGAATCATGAATCATGAATTGAATCATGAATCATGAATCATGAATCATGAATTGAATCATGAATCATGAATCATGAATTGAATCATGAATCATGAATAATGAATAATGAATAATGAATCATGAATTGAATCATGAATTGAATCATGAATCATGAATCATGAATTGAATCATGAATCATGAATCAAATCATGAATCATGAATCATGAAATGAATCATGAATCATGAATCATGTATCGAATCATGAATCATAAATTATGAATCATGAATTGAATCATGAATCATGATTCATGAATTATAAATTGAATCACGAATCATGAATCATGAACTGAATCATGAATCATGAATCATGAATCATAAATTGAATCATGAATCATGAATCATGAGTCATGAATCATGAATTGAATCAGGAATCATGAATCATGAATTTAATCATGAATTGAATCATGAATCATGAATCATGAATTGAATCATGAATCATGAATTGAATCATGAATCATGAATCATGAATTGAATCATGAATCATGAATCATGAATCAAATCATGAATCATGAATTGAATCATGAATAATGAATTGAATCATGAATCATGAATTGAATCATGAATCGAATCATGAATCATGAATCATGAATCATGAATCATGAATGGAATCATGAATTGAATCATGAATCATGAATCATGAATTGAATCATGAATCATGAATCATGAATCAAATCATGAATCATGAATTGAATCATGAATAATGAATTGAATCATGAATCATGAATTGAATCATGAATTGAATCATGAATCATGAATCATGAATTGAATCATGAATCATGAATCATGAATTGAATCATGAATCATGAATCATGAATCGAATCATGAATCATGAATCATAAATAATGAATTGGATCAAGAATCATGAATTATGAATCATGAATTGCATCATAAATCATGAATCATGAATCGAATCATGAATCATGAATCGAATCATGAATAATGAATTATGAATCATGAATTGAATCATGAATCATTAATTGAATCATAAATCATGAATCATGAATCGAATCATGAATCATGAATTGAGACATGAATCATGAATCATGAATCATGAATTAATTCATGAATTGAATCATGAATCATGAATCGAATCATAAATCATGAATCATGAATCGAATCATGAATCATGAATTGAGACATGAATCATGAATCATGAATCAATTCATGAATTAAATCATGAATCATGAATCAAATCATGAATCATGAATTGAATCATGAATTGAATTATGAATCATAAATTGAATCATGAATCATGAATCATGAATTCAATCATAAATCATGAATTATGAATCATGAATTGTTCATGAATTGAATCATGAATCATTTATTGAATCATAAATTGAATCATGAATTATGAATCATGAATTATAAATTTTGAATCATGAATCGAATCATGAATCATAAATTATGAATCATGAACTGAATCATGAATCATAAATTTTGAATCATGAATTGAATCATAAATCATGAATCATGAATCGAATCATAAATTATGAATCATGAGTCATGAATCATGAATTGAATCAAGAATCATGAATCATGAATCATAAATTAAATCATGAATCATGAATTGAATCATGAATTGAATCATGAATCATGAATCATGAATTGAATCATGAATCATTAATCATGAATCATGAATCATGAATCATGAATCATGAATCATGAATCATGAATCATGAATTGAATCATGAATCATGAATCATGAATCAAATCATGAATCATGAATTGAATCATGAATCATGAATAATGAATTGAATCATGAATCATGAATTGAATCATGAATCGAATCATGAATCATGAATCATGAATCATGAATCGAATCATGAATAATGAATTAAATCATGAATCATAAATCATGAATCATGAATTGAATCATGAATAATGAATCAAATCATGAATCATGAATCATGAATCATGAAATGAATCATGATTCATGAATCAAATCATGAATCATGAATAATGAATTGAATCATGAATCATGAATCATGAATCTTGAATTGAATCATGAATCATAAATCATGAACCATGAATCATGAAATGAATCATGAATCATGAATCATGTATGAAATCATGAATCATAAATTATTAATCATGAATTGAATCATGAATCATGAATCATGAATCATAAATTGAATCATGAATCATGAATCATGAACTGAATCATGAATCATGAATCATGAATCATAAATTGAATCATGAATCATGAATCATGAACTGAATCATGAATCATGAATCATGAATCATAAATTGAATCATGAATCATGAATCATGAGTTGAATCATGAATCATGAATTGAATCAGGAATCATGAATCATGAATCATAAATTAAATCATGAATCATGAATTGAATCATGAATTGAATCATGAATCATGAATCATGAATTGAATCATGAATCATGAATCATGAATTGAATCATGAATCATGAATCATGAATTGAATCATGAATCATGAATCATGAATAATGAATCATGAATTGAATCATGAATTGAATCATGAATCATGAATCATGAATTGAATCATGAATCATAAATCAAATCATGAATCATGAATTGAATCATGAATCATGAATCATGAATTGAATCATGAATCATGAATAATGAATCATGAATTAAATCATGAATTGAATCATGAATCATGAATCATGAATTGAATCATGAATCATAAATCAAATCATGAATCATGAATTGAATCATGAATCATGATCATGAATCATGATCATGAATCATGAATCATGAATTGAATCATGAATAATGAATCATGAATTGAATCATGAATTGAATCATGAATCATGAATCATGAATTGAATCATGAATCATGAATCAAATCATGAATCATGAATCATGAAATGAATCATGAATCATGAATCATGTATCGAATCATGAATCATAAATTATGAATCATGAATTGAATCATGAATCATGATTCATGAATTATAAATTGAATCACGAATCATGAATCATGAACTGAATCATGAATCATGAATCATGAATCATAAATTGAATCATGAATCATGAATCATGAGTCATGAATCATGAATTGAATCAGGAATCATGAATCATGAATTTAATCATGAATTGAATCATGAATCATGAATCATGAATTGAATCATGAATCATGAATCATGAATTGAATCATGAATCATGAATCATGAATTGAATCATGAATCATGAATCATGAATCAAATCATGAATCATGAATTGAATCATGAATAATGAATTGAATCATGAATCATGAATTGAATCATGAATCGAATCATGAATCATGAATCATGAATCATGAATGGAATCATGAATTGAATCATGAATCATGAATCATGAATTGAATCATGAATCATGAATCATGAATCAAATCATGAATCATGAATTGAATCATGAATAATGAATTGAATCATGAATCATGAATTGAATCATGAATCGAATCATGAATCATGAATCATGAATCATGAATCGAATCATGAATAATGAATTAAATCATGAATCATAAATCATGAATCATGAATTGAATCATGAATAATGAATCGAATCATGAATCATGAAATGAATCATGATTCATGAATCAAATCATGAATCATGAATAATGAATTGAATCATGAATCATGAATCATGAATCATGTATCAAATCATGAATCATAAATTATTAATCATGAATTGAATCATGAATCATGAATCATGAATCATAAATTGAATCATGAATCATGAATCATGAACTGAATCATGAATCATGAATCATGAATCATAAATTGAATCATGAATCATGAATCATGAGTCATGAATCATGAATTGAATCAGGAATCATGAATCATGAATCATAAATTAAATCATGAATCATGAATTGAATCATGAATTGAATCATGAATCATGAATCATGAATTGAATCATGAATCATGAATCATGAATTGAATCATGAATCATGAATCATGAATTGAATCATAAATCATGAATCATGAATAATGAATCATGAATTGAATCATGAATTGAATCATGAATCATAAATCATGAATTGAATCATGAATCATAAATCAAATCATGAATCATGAATTGAATCATGAATCATGATCATAAATCATGATCATGAATCATGAATCATGAATTGAATCATGAATCATGAATCATGAATTGAATCATGAATCATGAATTGAATCATGAATCATGATCATGAATCATGAATCATGAATAATGAATTGAATCATGAATCATGAATCATGAATCAAATCATGAATCATGAATTGAATCATGAATCATGATCATGAATCATGAATTGAATCATGAATTGAATCATGAATCATGAATTGAATCATGAATCATGAATCATGAATCAAATCATGAATCATGAATTGAATCATGAATCATGAATCATGAATCATGAATCAAATCATGAATCATGAATTGAATCATGAATCATGAATAATGAATTGAATCATGAATCATGAATAATGAATTGAATCATGAATCATGAATCATGAGTCGAATCATGAATCATGAATCATGAATCGAATCATGAATCATGAATAATGAATTGAATCATGAATCATGAATTGAATCATGAATCATAAATCATGAATCATGAATTGAATCATGAATCATGAATCGAATCATGAATCATGAATCATGAATCATGAAATGAATCATGAATCATGAATCATGAATCTTGAATTGAATCATGAATCATAAATCATGAATCATGAATCATGAAATGAATCATGAATCATGAATCATGTATCGAATCATGAATCATAAATTATGAATCATGAATTGAATCATTAATCATGAATCATGAATCATAAATTGAATCATGAATCATGAATCATGAACTGAATCATGAATCATGAGTCATGAATCATGAATCATAAATTAAATCATGAATCATGAATAATGAATCAAATCATGAATCATGAATTGAATCATGAATCATGAATCATGAATTGAATCATGAATCATGAATCATGAATCAAATCATGAATCATGAATTGAATCATGAATCATGAATAATGAATTGAATCATGAATCATGAATCATGAGTCGAATCATGAATCATGAATCATGAATCGAATCATGAATCATGAATCGAATCATGAATAATTAATTGAATCATGAATCATGAATTGAATCATGAATCGAATCATGAATCATCAATCATGTATCATGAATCATGAATTGAATCATGAATCATGAATAATGAATTGAATCATGAATCTTAAATCATGAATCATGAATTGAATCATGAATCATTAATCATGAATCAAATCATGAATCATGAATAATGAATTGAATCATGAATCATGAATCTTGAATTGAATCATGAATCATAAATCATGAATCATGAATCATGAAATGAATCATGAATCATGAATCCTGTATCGAATCATGAATCATAAATTATGAATCATTAATTGAATCATGAATCATGAATCATGACTCATGAATCATAAATTGAACTATGAATTGAATCATGAATCAAGAATCATGAATTGAATCATGAATCATGAATCATGAATCAAATCATGAATTGAATCATGAATCGAATCATGAATTGAATCATGAATCATGAATTGACTCATGAATCATGAATTGAATCATGAATCTTGAATCATGAATCATGAAATGAATCATGAATCATAAATCATGAAATGAATCATGAATCATAAATCATGAATTGAATCATGAATCATGAATCACGAATTGAATCATGAATCATGAATCACTAATCGAATCATGAATCATAAATTGAATCATGTATCATGAATTGAATCATGAATCATGAATTGAATCATGAATCATGAATCATGAATTGAATCATGAATCATAAATTGAATCATGAATCATGAATTAAATCTTGAATTGAATCATGAATCATGAATTGAATCATGAATCATGAATCATAAATCATGAATTGAATCATGAATCATGAATTGAATCATGAATCATGAATCATGAATCGAATCATGAATCATGAACCATAAATCATGAATTGAATCAAGAATCATGAATTATGAATCATGAATTGCATCATAAATCATGAATCATGAATCGAATCATGAATCATGAATTGAGACATGAATCATGAATCATGAATCAATTCATGAATTGAATCATGAATCATGAATCGAATCATGAATCATGAATTGAATCATGAATTGAATTATGAATCATAAATTGAATCATGAATCATGAATTCAATCATAATTCATGAATTATGAATCATGAATTGTTCATGAATTGAATCATGAATCATGAATCATGAATTGATTCATAAATTGAATCATGAATCATGAATCATAAATTTTGAATCATGAATCGAATCATGAATCATAAATTATGAATCATGAATTGAATCATGAATCATAAATTTTGAATCATGAATTGAATCATGAATCATGAATTATGAATCATGAATTGAATCATAAATCATGAATCATGAATCGAATCATAAATTATGAATCATGATTCATGAATTTAATCATGAATCATGAATTGAATCATGAATCATGAATCATGAATCATAAATTGAATCATGAATCATGAATCATGAATTGAATCATGAATCATGAAACATGAATCATGAATCATGAATTGAATCATGAATTGAATCATGAATCATGAATTGAATCATGAATCATGAATCATGAATCATGAATCATGAATTGAATCATGAATTGAATCATGAATCATGAATTGAATCATGAATCATGAATCATGAATTGAATCATGAATCATGAATCATGAATCAAATCATGAATCATGAATTGAATCATGAATCATAAATCATGAATCATGAATTGAATCATGAATCATGAATCGAATCATGAATCATGAATCATGAATCATGAAATGAATCATGATTCATGAATCAAATCTTGAATCATGATTCATGAATCAAATCTTGAATCATGAATAATGAATCATAAATTATGAATCATGAATTGAATCATGAATCATGAATCGAATTATGAATCATGAATCATGAATCATGAAATGAATCTTGAATCATGAATCAAATCATGAATCATAAATAATGAATTAAATCATGAATCATGAATCATGAATCTTGAATTGAATCATGAATCATAAATCATGAATCATGAATCATGAAATGAATCATGAATCATGAATCATGTCTAGAATCATGAATCATGAATCATGTATCGAATCATGAATCATAAATTATGAATCATGAATTGAATCATGAATCATAATTCATGAATCATAAATTGAATCATGAATCATGAATCATGAACTGAATCATGAATCATGAATCATGAATCATAAATTGAATCATGAATCATGAATCATAAGTCATGAATCATGAATTGAATCAGGAATCATGAATCATGAATCATAAATTAAATCATGAATCATGAATTGAATCATGAATCATGAATCATGAATTGAATCATGAATCATGAATCATGAATTGAATCATGAATCATGAATCATGAATTGAATCATGAATCATGAATCATTAATTGAATCATGAATCATAAATCAAATCATGAATCATGAATTGAATCATGAATCATGATCATGAATCATGAATCATGAATTGAATCATGAATCATGAATCATGAATTGAATCATGAATCATGATCATGAATCATGATCATGAATCATGAATTGAATCATGAATCATGAATCATGCATTGAATCATGAATCATGAATCATGAATTGAATCATGAATCATGATCATGAATCATGAATCATGAATTGAATCATGAATCATGAATAATGAATTGAATCATGAATCATGAATCATGAATCATGAGTCGAATCATGAATCATGAATCGAATCATGAATCATGAATAATTAATTGAATCATGAATCATGAATTGAATCATGAATCGAATCATGAATCATGAATAATGAATTGAATCATGAATCATAAATCATGAATCATGAATTGAATCATGAATCATGAATCGAATCATGAATCATGAATCATGAATCATGAAATGAATCATGAATCATGAATCAAATCATGAATCATGAATAATGAATTGAATCATGAATCATGAATCATGAATCATGAATCGAATCATGAATCATGAATCATGAATCATGAATCATGAATCATGAAATGAATCATAAATCATGAATCAAATCATGAATCATGAATAATGAATTGAATCATGAATCATGAATCATGAATCTTGAATTGAATCATGAATCATAAATCATGAATCATGAATCATGAAATGAATCATGAATCATGAATCATGTATTGAATCATGAATCATAAATTATGAATCATGAATTGAATCATGAATCATGAATCATGAAATGAATCATGAATCATGAATCAAATCATGAATCATGAATAATGAATTGAATCATGAATCATGAATCATGAATCTTGAATTGAATCATGAATCATAAATCATGAATCATGAATCATGAAATGAATCATGAATCATGAATCATGTATCGAATCATGAATCATAAATTATGAATCATGAATTGAATCATGAATCATGAATAATGAATCGAATCATGAATAATGAATTGAATCATGAATCATAAATCATGAATCATGAATTGAATCATGAATCATGAATCGAATCATGAATCATGAATCATGAATCATGAAATGAATCATGATTCATGAATTAAATCTTGAATCATGAATCATGAATCATAAATTATGAATCATGAATTGAATCATGAATCATGAATCGAATTATGAATCATGAATCATGAATCATGAAATGAATCTTGAATCATGAATCAAATCATGAATCATGAATAATGAATTAAATCATGAATCATGAATCATGAATCTTGAATTGAATCATGAATCATAAATCATGAATCATGAATCATGAAATGAATCATGAATCATGTATAGAATCATGAATCATGAATCATGTATCGAATCATGAATCATAAATTATGAATCATGAATTGAATCATGAATCATAATTCATGAATCATAAATTGAATCATGAATCATGAATCATGAACTGAATCATGAATCATGAATCATGAATCATAAATTGAATCATGAATCATGAATCATAAGTCATGAATCATGAATTGAATCAGGAATCATGAATCATGAATCATAAATTAAATCATGAATCATGAATTGAATCATGAATCATGAATCATGAATTGAATCATGAATCATGAATTGAATCATGAATCATGAATCATGAATTGAATCATGAATCATGAATCATGAATAATGAATCATGAATTGAATCATGAATTGAATCATGAATCATGAATCATTAATTGAATCATGAATCATAAATCAAATCATGAATCATGAATTGAATCATGAATCATGATCATGAATCATGAATCATGAATTGAATCATGAATCATGAATCATGCATTGAATCATGAATCATGAATTGAATCATGATCATGAATCATGATCATGAATCATGAATTGAATCATGAATCATGAATCATGCATTGAATCATGAATCATGAATCATGAATTGAATCATGAATCATGATCATGAATCATGATTCATGAATTGAATCATGAATCATGAATAATGAATTGAATCATGAATCATGAATCATGAATCATGAATCGAATCATGAATCATGAATAATTAATTGAATCATGAATCATGAATTGAATCATGAATCGAATCATGAATCATGAATAATGAATTGAATCATGAATCATAAATCATGAATCATGAATCGAATCATGAATCATGAATCATGAATCATGAAATGAATCATGAATCATGAATCAAATCATGAATCATGAATAATGAATTGAATCATGAATCATGAATCATGAATCATAAATTATGAATCATGAATTGAATCATGAATCATGAATCATGAAATGAATCATGAATCATGAATCAAATCATGAATCATGAATAATGAATTGAATCATGAATCATGAATCATGAATCTTGAATTGAATCATGAATCATAAATCATGAATCATGAATCATGAAATGAATCATGAATCATGAATCATGTATCGAATCATGAATCATAAATTATGAATCATGAATTGAATCATGAATCATGAATAATGAATCATAAATTAAATTATGAATTGAATCATGAATCATGAATCATGAATTGAATCATGAATCATGAATCATGAATTGAATCATGAATCATGAATCATGAATCAAATCATGAATTGAATCATGAATCGAATCATGAATTGAATCATGAATCATGAATTGAATCATGAATCATGAATTGAATCATGAATCATGAATTGAATCATGAATCATGAATCATGAATCTTGAATTGAATCATGAATCATAAATCATGAATCATGAATCATGAAATGAATCATTAATCATGAATCATGTATTGAATCATGAATCATAAATTATGAATCATGAATTGAATCATGAATCATGAATCATGAAATGAATCATGAATCATGAATCAAATCATGAATCATGAATAATGAATTGAATCATGAATCATGAATCATGAATCTTGAATTGAATCATGAATCATAAATCATGAATCATGAATCATGAAATGAATCATGAATCATGAATCATGTATCGAATCATGAATCATAAATTATGAATCATGAATTGAATCATGAATCATGAATAATGAATCATAAATTTAATTATGAATTGAATCATGAATCATGAATCATGAATTGAATCATGAATCATGAATCATGAATTGAATCATGAATCAAATCATGAATTGAATCATGAATCGAATCATGAATTGAATCATGAATCATGAATTGAATCATGAATCATGAATTGAATCATGAATCATGAATTGAATCATGAATCATGAATCATAAATCATGAAATGAATCATGAATCATAAATCATGAATTGAATAATGAATCATGAATCACTAATCGAATCATGAATCATAAATTGAATCATGAATCATGAATTGAATCATGAATCATGAATTGAATCATGAATCATAAATTGAATCATGAAGCATGAATTGAATCTTGAATTGAATCATGAATCATGAATTGAATCATGAATCATGAATCATAAATCATGAATTGAATCATGAATCATAAATTGAATCATGAATCATGAATCGAATCATGAATCTTGAATCATAAATCATGAATTGAATCAAGAATCATGAATTATGAATCATGAATCATGAATTGAATCAAGAATCATGAATTATGAATCATGAATTGCATCATAAATCATGAATCATGAATCGAATCATGAATCATGAATCATGAATCATGAATTGAATCATGAATTGAATCATGAATCAAGAATTATGAATTGAATCATGAATCATGAATAGAATCATGAATCATGAATCATGAATTGAATCATAAATCATGAATCACGAATCGAATCATGAATCATAAATCATGAATCATGAATTGAATCATGAATCATGAATCATGAACTGAATCATGAATCATGAATCATGAATCATAAATTGAATCATGAATCATGAATCATGAGTCATGAATCATGAATTGAATCAGGCATCATGAAACATGAATCATGAAATGAATCATGAATCATGAATCATGAATCAAATCATGAATCATAAATTATGAATCATGAATTGAATCATGAATCATGAATCATGAATCATAAATTGAATCATGAATCATGAATCATGAACTGAATCATGAATCATGAATCATGAATCATAAATTGAATCATGAATAATGAATCATGAGTCATGAATCATGAATTGAATCAGGCATCATGAATCATGAATCATAAATTAAATCATAAATCATGAATTGAATCATGAATTGAATCATGAATCATGAATCATGAATTGAATCATGAATCATGAATCATGAATCATGAATTGAATCATGAATCATGAATCATGAATTGAATCATGAATCATGAATCATGAATAATGAATCATGAATTGAATCATGAATTGAATCATGAATCATGAATTGAATCATGAATCATAAATCAAATCATGAATCATGAATTGAATCATGAATCATGATCATGAATCATGAATCATGAATTGAATCATGAATCATGAATTGAATCATGAATCATGAATCATGAATCAAATCATGAATCATGAATCAAATCATGAATCATGAATTGAATTATGAATCATGAATAATGAATTGAATCATGAATCATGAATCATGAATCAAATCATGAATCATGAATTGAATCATGAATCATAATCATGAATCATGAATCATGAATAATAAATTGAATCATGAATCATGAATCATGAATCAAATCATGAATCATGAATTGAATCATGAATCATAAATTGAATCATGAAGCATGAATTGAATCTTGAATTGAATCATGAATCATGAATTGAATCATGAATCATGAATCATAAATCATGAATTGAATCATGAATCATAAATTGAATCATGAATCATGAATCGAATCATGAATCTTGAATCATAAATCATGAATTGAATCAAGAATCATGAATTATGAATCATGAATCATGAATTGAATCAAGAATCATGAATTATGAATCATGAATTGCATCATAAATCATGAATCATGAATCGAATCATGAATCATGAATCATGAATCATGAATTGAATCATGAATTGAATCATGAATCAAGAATTATGAATTGAATCATGAATCATGAATAGAATCATGAATCATGAATCATGAATTGAATCATAAATCATGAATCACGAATCGAATCATGAATCATAAATCATGAATCATGAATTGAATCATGAATCATGAATCATGAACTGAATCATGAATCATGAATCATGAATCATAAATTGAATCATGAATCATGAATCATGAGTCATGAATCATGAATTGAATCAGGCATCATGAAACATGAATCATGAAATGAATCATGAATCATGAATCATGAATCAAATCATGAATCATAAATTATGAATCATGAATTGAATCATGAATCATGAATCATGAATCATAAATTGAATCATGAATCATGAATCATGAACTGAATCATGAATCATGAATCATGAATCATAAATTGAATCATGAATAATGAATCATGAGTCATGAATCATGAATTGAATCAGGCATCATGAATCATGAATCATAAATTAAATCATGAATCATGAATTGAATCATGAATTGAATCATGAATCATGAATCATGAATTGAATCATGAATCATGAATCATGAATCATGAATTGAATCATGAATCATGAATCATGAATTGAATCATGAATCATGAATCATGAATAATGAATCATGAATTGAATCATGAATTGAATCATGAATCATGAATTGAATCATGAATCATAAATCAAATCATGAATCATGAATTGAATCATGAATCATGATCATGAATCATGAATCATGAATTGAATCATGAATCATGAATTGAATCATGAATCATGAATCATGAATCAAATCATGAATCATGAATCAAATCATGAATCATGAATTGAATTATGAATCATGAATAATGAATTGAATCATGAATCATGAATCATGAATCAAATCATGAATCATGAATTGAATCATGAATCATAATCATGAATCATGAATCATGAATAATAAATTGAATCATGAATCATGAATCATGAATCAAATCATGAATCATTAATTGAATCATGAATCATGATCATGAATTATGAATCATGAATTGAATCATGAATTGAATCATGAATCATGAATTGAATCATGAATCATGAATCAAATCATGAATCATGAATTGAATCATAAATCATGAATCATGAATCATGAATCAAATCATGAATCATGAATTGAATCATGAATCATGAATAATGAATTGAATCATGAATCATGAGTCGAATCATGAATCATGAATCATGAATCGAATCATGAATCATGAATAATGAATTGAATCATGAATCATGAATTGAATCATGAATCGAATCATGAATCATGAATCATGAATCGAATCATGAATAATGAATTGAATCATGAATCATAAATCATGAATCATGAATTGAATTATGAATCATGAATCGAATCATGAATCATGAATCATGAATCATGAAATGAATCATGAATCATGAATCAAATTATGAATCATGAATAATGAATTGAATCATGAATCATGAATCATGAATCTTGAATTGAATCATGAATTGAATCATGAATCGAATCATGAATTGAATCATGAATCATGAATTGAATCATGAATCATGAATTGAATCATGAATCATGAATCATGAATCTTGAATTGAATCATGAATCATAAATCATGAATCATGAATCATGAAATGAATCATGAATCATGAATCATGTATTGAATCATGAATCATAAATTATGAATCATGTATTGAATCATGAATCATAAATTATGAATCATGAATTGAATCATGAATCATGAATCATGAAATGAATCATGAAACATGAATCAAATCATGAATCATGAATAATGAATTGAATCATGAATCATGAATCATAAATCTTGAATCATGAATCATGAATCATAAATCATGAATCATGAATCATGAAATGAATCATGAATCATGAATCATGTATCGAATCATGAATCATAAATTATGAATCATGAATTGAATCATGAATCATGAATAATGAATCATAAATTTAATTATGAATTGAATCATGAATCATGAATCATGAATTGAATCATGAATCATGAATCATGAATTGAATCATGAATCATGAATCATGAATCAAATCATGAATTGAATCATGAATCGAATCATGAATTGAATCATGAATCATGAATTGAATCATGAATCATGAATTGAATCATGAATCATGAATTGAATCATGAATCATGAATCATAAACATGAATTGAATCATGAATCATAAATCATGAAATGAATCATGAATCATAAATCATGAATTGAATAATGAATCATGAATCACTAATCGAATCATGAATCATAAATTGAATCATGAATCATGAATTGAATCATGAATCATGAATTGAATCATGAATCATAAATTGAATCATGAAGCATGAATTGAATCTTGAATTGAATCATGAATCATGAATTGAATCATGAATCATGAATCATAAATCATGAATTGAATCATGAATCATGAATTGAATCATGAATCATGAATCGAATCATGAATCTTGAATCATAAATCATGAATTGAATCAAGAATCATGAATTATGAATCATGAATCATGAATTGAATCAAGAATCATGAATTATGAATCATGAATTGCATCATAAATCATGAATCATGAATCGAATCATGAATCATGAATCATGAATCATGAATTGAATCATGAATTGAATCATGAATCAAGAATTATGAATTGAATCATGAATCATGAATAGAATCATGAATCATGAATCATGAATTGAATCATAAATCATGAATCACGAATCGAATCATGAATCATAAATCATGAATCATGAATCATGAAACATGAATCATGAAATGAATCATGAATCATGAATCATGAATCAAATCATGAATCATAAATTATGAATCATGAATTGAATCATGAATCATGAATCATGAATCATAAATTGAATCATGAATCATGAATCATGAACTGAATCATGAATCATGAATCATGAATCATAAATTGAATCATGAATCATGAATCATGAGTCATGAATCATGAATTGAATCAGGCATCATGAATCATGAATCATAAATGAAATCATGAATCATGAATTGAATCATGAATTGAATCATGAATCATGAATCATGAATTGAATCATGAATCATGAATCATGAATCATGAATTGAATCATGAATCATGAATCATGAATCATGAATCATGAATCATGAATAATGAATCATGAATTGAATCATGAATTGAATCATGAATCATGAATTGAATCATGAATCATAAATCAAATCATGAATCATGAATTGAATCATGAATCATGATCATGAATCATGAATCATGAATTGAATCATGAATCATGAATTGAATCATGAATCATGAATCATGAATCAAATCATGAATCATGAATCAAATCATGAATCATGAATTGAATTATGAATCATGAATAATGAATTGAATCATGAATCATGAATCATGAATCAAATCACGAATCATGAATTGAATCATGAATCATAATCATGAATCATGAATCATGAATAATAAATTGAATCATGAATCATGAATCATGAATCAAATCATGAATCATGAATTGAATCATGAATCATGATCATGAATTATGAATCATGAATTGAATCATGAATTGAATCATGAATCATGAATTGAATCATGAATCATGAATCATGAATCAAATCATGAATCATGAATTGAATCATGAATCATGAATCATGAATCATGAATCAAATCATGAATCATGAATTGAATCATGAATCATGAATAATGAATTGAATCATGAATCATGAATCATGAGTCGAATCATGAATCATGAATCATGAATCGAATCATGAATCATGAATAATGAATTGAATCATGAATCATGAATTGAATCATGAATCGAATCATGAATCATGAATCATGAATCGAATCATGAATAATGAATTGAATCATGAATCATAAATCATGAATCATGAATTGAATTATGAATCATGAATCGAATCATGAATCATGAATCATGAAATGAATCATGAATCATGAATCAAATTATGACTCATGAATAATGAATTGAATCATGAATCATGAATCATGAATCTTGAATTGAATCATGAATCATAAATCATGAATCATGAATCATGAAATGAATCATGAATCATGTATCGAATCATGAATCATAAATTATGAATCATGAATTGAATCATGAATCATAAATCATGAATCATGAATCATGAAATGAATCATGAATCATGTATCGAATCATGAATCATAAATTATGAATCATAAATTGAATCATGAATCATGAATCATGAACTGAATCATGAATCATGAGTCATGAATCATGAATTGAATCAGGAATCAGGAATAATGAATCATAAATTAAATCATGAATCATGAATAATGAATAATGAATCATGAATTGAATCATGAATTGAATCATGAATCATGAATCATGAATTGAATCATGAATCATGAATCATGAATCAAATCATGAATCATGAATTGAATCATGAATTATGAATAATGAATTGAATCATGAATCATGAATCATGAGTCGAATCATGAATCATGAATCATGAATCGAATCATGAATCATGAATAATTAATTGAATCATGAATCATGAATTGAATCATGAATCGAATCATGAATCATGAATCATGAATCATGAATCATGAATCGAATCATGAATCATGAATAATGAATTGAATCATGAATCTTAAATCATGAATCATGAATTGAATCATGAATTTAATCATGAATCATGAATCATGAATCATGAAATGAATCATGAATCATGAATCATATCATGAATCATGAATAATGAATTGAATCATGAATCATGAATCTTGAATTGAATCATGAATCATAAATCATTAATCATGAATCAGGAAATGAATCATGAATCATGAATCCTGTATCGAATCATGAATCATAAATTATGAATCATGAATTGAATCATGAATCATAAATTGAACTATGAATTGAATCATGAATCATGAATCATGAATCATGAATTGAATCATGAATCATGAATCATGAATCAAATCATGAATTGAATCATGAATCGAATCATGAATTGAATCATGAATCATGAAATGAATCATAAATCATGAATTGAATCATGAATCATAAATCATGAAATGAATAATGAATCATAAATCATGAATTGAATCATGAATCATGAATCACTAATCGAATCATGAATCATAAATTGAATCATGTATCATGAATTGAATCATGAATCATGAATTGAATCATGAATCATGAATCATGAATTGAATCATGAATCATAAATTGAATCATGAATCATGAATTGAATCTTGGATTGAATCATGAATCATGAATTGAATCATGAATCATAAATCAAATTATGAATCATGAATAATGAATTGAATCATGAATCATGAATCATAAATCATGAATTGAATCAAGAATCATGAATTATGAATCATGAATTGCATCATAAATCATGAATTATGAATCGAATCATGAATCATGAATCGAATCATGAATAATGAATTATGAATCATGAATTGAATCATGAATCATGAATTGAATCATAAATCATGAATCATGAATCGAATCATGAATCATGAATTGAGACATGAATCATGAATCATGAATTAATTCATGAATTGAATCATGAATCATGAATCTAATCATGAATCATGAATTGAATCATGAATTGAATTATGAATCATAAATTGAATCATGAATTCAATCATAAATCATGAATTATGAATCATGAATTGTTCATTAATTGAATCATGAATCATGAATTGAATCATAAATTGAATCATGAATCATGAATCATGAATCATAAATTTTGAATCATGAATCGAATCATGAATCATAAATTATGAATCATGAATTGAATCATGAATCATAAATTTTGAATCATGAATTGAATCATGAATCATGAATTATGAATCATGAATTGAATCATAAATCATGAATCATGAATCGAATCATAAATTATGAATCATGATTCATGAATTGAATCATGAATCATGAATTGAATCATGAATCATGAATCATGAATCATAAATTGAATCATGAATCATGAATCATGACCTGAATCATGAATCATGAATCATGAATCATAAATTGAATCATGAATCATGAATCATGAGTCATGAATCATGAATTGAATCAAGAATCATGAATCATGAATCATAAATTAAATCATGAATCATGAATTAAATCATGAATTGAATCATGAATCATGAATCATGAATTGAATCATGAATCATGAATCATGAATCATGAATTGAATCATGAATCATGAATCATGAATTGAATCATGAATCATGAATCATGAATCAGGAATCATGATTTGAATCATGAATTGAATCATGAATCATGAATTGAATCATGAATCATGAATTGAATCATGAATCAAATCATGAATCATGAATTGAATCATGAATCATGATCATGAATCATGAATCATGAATTGAATCATGAATTGAATCATGAATTGAATCATGAATCATGAATTGAATCATGAATCATGAATCATGAATCAAATCATGAATCATGAATTGAATCATGTATCATGAATCATGAATCATGAATCAAATCATGAATCATGAATTGAATCATGAATCATGAATAATGAATCGAATCATGAATCATGAATAATGAATTGAATCATGAATCATGAATTGAATCATGAATCGAATCATGAATCATGAATCGAATCATGAATAATGAATTGAATCATGAATCATAAATCATGAATCATGAATTGAATCATGAATCATGAATCGAATCATGAATCATGAATCATGAATCATGAAATGAATCATGATTCATGAATCAAATCATGTATCATGAATAATGAATTGAATCATGAATCATGAATCATGAATCTTGAATTGAATCATGAATCATAAATCATGAACCATGAATCATGAAATGAATCATGAATCATGAATTATGTATTGAATCATGAATCATAAATTATGAATCATGAATTGAATCATGAATCATAAATAATGAATCATAAATTGAATCATGAATCATGAATCATGAACTGAATCATGAATCATGAATCATGAATCATGAATCATAAATTGAATCATGAATCATGAATCATGAATTGAATCATGAATCATAAATTGAATCATGAATCATGAATCGAATCATGAATCATGAATCATAAATCATGAATTGAATCAAGAATCATGAATTATGAATCATGAATTGCATCATAAATCATGAATCATGAATCGAATCATGAATCATGAATCGAATCATGAATCATGAATTATGAATCATGAATTGAATCATGAATCATGAATTGCATCATAAATCATGAATCATGAATCGAATCATGAATCATGAATCGAATCATGAATAATGAATTATGAATCATGAATTGAATCATGAATCATGAATTGAATCATAAATCATGAATCATGAATCGAATCATGAATCATGAATTGAGACATGAATCATGAATCATGAATCATGAATTAATTCATGAATTGAATCATGAATCATGAATCGAATCATGAATCATGAATTGAATCATGAATTGAATTATGAATCATAAATTGAATCATGAATCATGAATCATGAATTCAATCATAAATCATGAATTATGAATCATGAATTGTTCATGAATTGAATCATGAATCATGAATTGAATCATAAATTGAATCATGAATTGAATCATGAATCATAAATTTTGAATCATGAATTGAATCATGAATCATGAATTATGAATCATGAATTGAATCATAAATCATGAATCATGAATCGAATCATAAATTATGAATCATGATTCATGAATTTATCATGAATCATGAATTGAATCATGAATCATGAATCATGAATCATAATTGAATCATGAATCATGAATCATGAATTGAATCAAGAATCATGAATCATGAATCATAAATTAAATCATGAATCATGAATTGAATTATGAATTGAATCATGAATCATGAATCATGAATTGAATCATGAATTGAATCATGAATCATGAATTGAATCATGAATCATGAATCAAATCATGAATCATGAATTGAATCATGAATCATGAATCATGAATCATGAATCATGAATCAAATCATGAATCATGAATTGAATCATGAATCATGAATAATGAATTGAATCATGAATCATGAATCAAGAATCATGAATCATGAATCATAAATTAAATCATGAATCATGAATTGAATTATGAATTGAATCATGAATCATGAATCATGAATCATGAATCATGAATCATGAATCAAATCATGAATCATGAATTGAATCATGAATCATGATCATGAATCATGAATCATGAATTGAATCATGAATTGAATCATGAATCATGAATTGAATCATGAATCATGAATCATGAATCAAATCATGAATCATGAATTGAATCATGAATCATGAATCATGAATCATGAATCAAATCATGAATCATGAATTGAATCATGAATCATGAATAATGAATTGAATCATGAATCATGAGTCGAATCATGAATCATGAATCATAAATCGAATCATGAATCATGAATAATAAATTGAATCAAGAATCATGAATTGAATCATGAATCGAATCATGAATCATGAATCATGAATCATGAATCGAATCATGAATAATGAATCGAATCATGAATCATGAATCATGAATCATGAAATGAATCATGATTCATGAATCAAATCTTGAATCATGAATCATGAATCATAAATCATGATTCATGAATCAAATCTTGAATCATGAATCATGAATCATAAATCATGAATCATGAATTGAATCATGAATCATGAATCGAATCATGAATCATGAATCATGAAATGAATCTTGAATCATGAATCAAATCATGAATCATGAATAATGAATTAAATCATGAATCATGAATCATGAATCTTGAATTGAATCATGAATCATAAATCATGAATCCTGAATCATGAAATAAATCATGAATCATGAATCATGTATCGAATCATGAATCATAAATTGAATCATGAATCATGAATCATGAATCATAAATTGAATCATGAATCATGAATCATAAATTGAATCATGAATCATGAATCATGAATCATAAATTGAATCATGAATCATGAATCAAGAATCATGAATCATGAATCATAAATTAAATCATGAATCATGAATTGAATTATGAATTGAATCATGAATCATGAATCATGAATTGAATCATGAATCATGAATCATGAATCATGAATTGAATCATGAATCATGAATCATGAATTGAATCATGAATCATGAATCATGAATCAAATCATGAATCATGAATTGAATCATGAATCATGATCATGAATCATGAATCATGAATTGAATCATGAATTGAATCATGAATCATGAATTGAATCATGAATCATGAATCATGAATCAAATCATGAATCATGAATTGAATCATGAATCATGAATCATGAATCAAATCATGAATCATGAATTGAATCATGAATCATGAATAATGAATTGAATCATGAATCATGAGTCGAATCATGAATCATGAATCATAAATCGAATCATGAATCATGAATAATGAATTGAATCATGAATCATGAATTGAATCATGAATCGAATCATGAATCATGAATCATGAATCATGAATCGAATCATGAATAATGAATTGAATCATGAATCATAAATCATGAATCATGAATTGAATCATGAATCATGAATCGAATCATGAATCATGAATCATGAAATGAATCATGATTCATGAATCAAATCTTGAATCATGAATCATGAATCATAAATCATGAATCATGAATTGAATCATGAATCATGAATCGAATCATGAATAATGAATCATGAAACATGAAATGAATCTTGAATCATGAATCAAATCATGAATCATGAATAATGAATTAAATCATGAATCATAAATCATGAATCCTGAATCATGAAATGAATCATGAATCATGAATCATGTATCGAATCATGAATCATAAATTGAATCATGAATCATGAATCATGAACTGAATCATGAATCATGAATCATGAATCATAAATTGAATCATGAATCATGAATCATGAGTCATGAATCATGAATTGAATCAGGAATCATGAATCATGAATTGAATCAGGAATCATGAATCATGAATCATAAATTAAATCATGAATCATGAATTGAATCATGAATTGAATCATGAATCATGAATCATGAATTGAATCATGAATCATGAATCATGAATTGAATCATGAATCATGAATCATGAATTGAATTATGAATCATGAATAATGAATCATGAATTGAATCATGAATTGAATAATGAATCATGAATCATTAATTGAATAATGAATCATAAATCAAATCATGAATCATGAATTGAATCATGAATCATGATCATGAATCATGAATCAAGATTTGAATCATGAATCATGAATCATGAATTGAATCATAAATCATGAATCATGAATCAAATCATGAATCATGAATCATGAATAATGAATTGAATCATGAATCATGAATCATGAATCATGAGTCGAATCATGAATCATGAATAATTAATTGAATCATGAATCATGAATTGAATCATGAATCGAATCATGAATCATGAATCATGAATCATGAATCGAATCATGAATCATGAATAATGAATTGAATCATGAATCATAAATCATGAATCATGAATTGAATCTTGAATCATGAATCGAATCATGAATCGAATCATGAATCATGAATCATGAATCATGAATCGAATCATGAATCATGAATAATGAATTGAATCATGAATCATAAATCATGAATCATTAATTGAATCATGAATCATGAATCGAATCATGAATCATGAATAATGAATCATGAAATGAATCATGAATCATGAATCAAATCATGAATCATGAATAATGAATTGAATCATGAATCATGAATCATGAATCTTGAATTGAATCATGAATCATGAATCATGAAATGAATCATGAATCATGAATCATGTATCGAATCATGAATCATAAATTATGAATCATGAATTGAATCATGAATCATGAATCATGAAATGAATCATGAATCATGAATCAAATCATGAATCATGAATAATGAATTGAATCATGAATCATGAATCATGAATCTTGAATTGAATCATGAATCATAAATCATGAATTATGAATCATGAAATGAATCATGAATCATGAATCATGTATCGAATCATGAATCATAAATTATGAATCATGAATTGAATCATGAATCATGAATAATGAATCATAAATTTAATTATGAATTGAATCATGAATCATGAATCATGAATTGAATCATGAATCATGAATCATGAATCAAATCATGAATTGAATCATGAATCGAATCATGAATTGAATCATGAATCATGAATTGAATCATGAATCATGAATTGAATCATGAATCATGAATCATGAAATGAATCATGAATCATAAATCATGAATTGAATCATGAATTATAAATCATGAAATGAATCATGAATCATAAATCATGAATTGAATAATGAATCATGAATCACTAATCGAATCATGAATCATAAATTGAATCATGAATCATGAATTGAATCATGAATCATAAATTGAATCATGAATCATGAATTAAATCTGGAATTGAATCATGAATCATGAATTGAATCATGAATCATGAATCATAAATCATGAATTGAATCATGAATCATGAATTGAATCATGAATCATGAATCGAATCATGAATCATGAATCATAAATCATGAATTGAATCAAGAATCATGAATTATGAATCATGAATCATGAATTGAATCAAGAATCATGAATTATGAATCATGAATTGCATCATAAATCATGAATCATGAATCGAATCATGAATCATGAATCATGAATCATGAATTTAATCATGAATTGAATCATGAATCAAGAATTGAATCATGAATCATGAATCATGACTTGAATCATAAATCATGAATCACGAATCGAATCATGAATCATAAATCATGAATCATGAATCATGAATCATGAAATGAATCATGAATCATGTATCAAATCATGAATCATAAATTATGAATCATGAATTGAATCATGAATCATGAATCATGAATCATAAATTGAATCATGAATCATGAATCATGAACTGAATCATGAATCATGAATCATGAATCATAAATTGAATCATGAATCATGAATCATGAGTCATAAATCATGAATTGAATCAGGAATCATGAATCATGAATCATAAATTAAATCATGAATCATGAATTGAATCATGAATTGAATCATGAATCATGAATCATGAATTGAATCATGAATCATGAATCATGAATTGAATCATGAATCATGAATCATGAATTGAATCATGAATCATGAATCATGAATAATGAATCATGAATTGAATCATGAATTGAATCATGAATCATGAATCATGAATTGAATCATGAATTATAAATCAAATCATGAATCATGAATTGAATCATGAATCATGATCATGAATCATGAATCATGAATTGAATCATGAATCATGAATTCAATCATGAATCATGAATCATGAATCATGAATCAAATCATGAATCATGAATTGAATTATGAATCTTGAATAATGAATTGAATCATGAATCATGAATCATGAATCAAATCATGAATCATGAATTGAATCATGAATCATGATCATGAATCATGAATCGTGAATAATGAATTGAATCATGAATCATGAATCATGAATCAAATCATGAATCATGAATTGAATCATAATTCATGATCATGAATCATGAATCATGAATTGAATCATGAATTGAATCATGAATCATGAATTGAATCATGAATCATGAATCATGAATCAAATCATGAATCATGAATTGAATCATAATTCATGATCATGAATCATGAATCATGAATTGAATCATGAATTGAATCATGAATCATGAATTGAATCATGAATCATGAATCATGAATCAAATCATGAATCATGAATTGAATCATTAATCATGAATCATGAATCAAATCATGAATCATGAATTGAATCATGAATCATGAATAATGAATTGAATCATGAATCATGAATCATGAGTCAAATCATGAATCATGAATCATGAATCGAATCATTAATCATGAATAATGAATTGAATCATGAATCATGAATTGAATCATGAATTGAATCATGAATCATGAATCATGAATCATGAATCATGAATCGAATCATGAATAATGAATTCAATCATGAATCATAAATCATGAATCATGAATTGAATCATGAATCATGAATCGAATCATGAATCATGAATCATGAATCATGAATCATGAATCATGAATCATGAATCAAATTATGAATCATGAATAATGAATTGAATCATGAATCATGAATCATGAATCTTGAATTGAATCATGAATCATAAATCATGAATCATGAATCATGAAAAGAATCATGAATCATGTATCGAATCATGAATCATAAATTATGAATCATGAATTGAATCATGAATCATGAATCATGAATCATAAATTGAATCATGAATCATGAATCATGAACTGAATCATGAATCATAAATCATGAATCATGAATTGAATCAGGAATCATGAATCATGAATCATAAATTAAATCATGAATCATGAATAATGAATAATGAATCATGAATTGAATCATGAATTGAATCATGAATCATGAATCATGAATTGAATCATGAATCATGAATCATGAATCAAATCATGAATCATGAATTGAATCATGAATCATGAATAATGAATTGAATCATGAATCATGAATCATGAGTCGAATCATGAATCATGAATCGAATCATGAATCATGAATAATTAATTGAATCATGAATCATGTATTGAATCATGAATCGAATCATGAATCATGAATCATGAATCATGAATCATGAATCATGAATCGAATCATGAATCATGAATAATGAATTGAATCATGAATCTTAAATCATGAATCATGAATTGAATCATGAATTGAATCATGAATCATGAATCATGAATCATGAAATGAATCATGAATTATGAATCAAATCATGAATCATGAATAATGAATTGAATCATGAATCATGAATCTTGAATTAAATCATGAATCATAAATCATGAATCATGAATCATGAAATGAATCATGAATCATGAATCCTGTATCGAATCATGAATCATAAATTATGTATCATGAATTGAATCATGAATCATGAATCATGAATCATGAATCATAAATTGAACTATGAATTGAATCATGAATCATGAATCATGAATTGAATCATGAATCATGAATCATGAATTGAATCATGAATCATGAATCATGAATCAAATCATGAATTGAATCATGAATCGAATCATGAATTGAATCATAAATCATGAATTGAATCATGAATCATGAATTGAATCATGAATCTTGAATCATGAATCATGAATCATGAAATGAATCATGAATCATAAATCATGAATTGAATCATGAATCATAAATCATGAAATGAATCATGAATCATAAATCATGAATTGAATCATGAATCATGAATCACTAATCGAATCATGAATCATAAATTGAATCATGTATCATGAATTGAATCATGAATCATGAATTGAATCATGAATCATGAATCATGAATTGAATCATGAATAATAAATTGAATCATGAATCATGAATTGAATCTTGAATTGAATCATGAATCATGAATTGAATCATGAATCATGAATCATAAATCATGAATTGAATCATGAATCATGAATTGAATCATGAATCATGAATCGAATCATGAATCATTAATCATAAATCATGAATTGAATCAAGAATCATGAATTATGAATCATGAATTGCATCATAAATCATGAATCATGAATCGAATCATGAATCATGAATCGAATCATGAATAATGAATTATGAATCATGAATTGAATCATGAATCATGAATTGAATCATAAATCATGAATCATGAATCATGAAATGAATCATGATTCATGAATCAAATCATGTATCATGAATAATGAATTGAATCATGAATCATGAATCATGAATCTTGAATTGAATCATGAATCATAAATCATGAACCACGAATCATGAAATGAATCATAAATCATGAATTATGTATTGAATCATGAATCATAAATTATGAATCATGAATTGAATTATGAATCATGAATAATGAATCATAAATTGAATCATGAATCATGAATCATGAACTGAATCATGAATCATGAATCATAAATTGAATCATGAATCATGAATCATGAATTGAATCATGAATCATAAATTGAATCATGAATCATGAATTGAATCTTGAATTGAATCATGAATCATGAATTGAATCATGAATCATAAATCATGAATTGAATCATGAATCATGAATTGAATCATGAATCATGAATCGAATCATGAATCATGAATCATAAATCATGAATTGAATCAAGAATTACAAATTATGAATCATGAATTGCATCATAAATCATGAATCATGAATCGAATCATGAATCATGAATCAAATCATGAATAATGAATTATGAATCATGAATTGAATCATGAATCATGAATTGAATCATAAATCATGAATCATGAATCGAATCATGAATCATGAATTGAGACATGAATCATGAATCATGAATTAAATCATGAATTGAATCATGAATCATGAATCGAATCATGAATCATGAATTGAATCATGAAATGAATTATGAATCATAAATTGAATCATGAATCATGAATCATGAATTCAATCATAAATCATGAATTATGAATCATGAATTGTTCATGAATTGAATCATGAATCATGAATCATGAATTGAATCATAAATTGAATCATGAATCATGAATCATGAATCATAAATTTTGAATCATGAATCGAATCATGAATCATAAATTGAATCATGAATCATGAATCATGAATCATAAATTTTGAATCATGAATCGAATCATGAATCATAAATTATGAATCATGAATTGAATCATGAATCATAAATTTTGAATCATGAATTGAATCATGAATCATGAATTATGAATCATGAATTGAATCATAAATCATGAATCATGAATCAAATCATAAATTATGAATCATGATTCATGAATTTAATCATGAATCATGAATTGAATCATGAATCATGAATCATGAATCATAAATTGAATCATGAATCATGAATCATGAATTGAATCATGAATCATGAATCATGAATCATAAATTGAATCATGAATCATGAATCAAGAATCATGAATCATGAATCATAAATTAAATCATGAATCATGAATTGAATCATGAATTGAAACATGAATCATGAATCATGAATTGAATCATGAATCATGAATCATGAATCATGAATTGAATCATGAATCATGAATAATGAATTGAATCATGAATCATGAATCATGAATCAAATCATGAATCATGAATTGAATCATGAATCATGATCATGAATCATGAATCATGAATTGAATCATTAAGTGAATCATGAATCATGAATTGAATCATGAATCATGAATCATGAATCAAATCATGAATCATGAATTGAATCATGAATCATGAATAATGAATTGAATCATGAATCATGAATTGAATCATGAATCATGAATCATGAATCGAATCATGAATAATGAATTGAATCATGAATCATAAATCATGAATCATGAATTGAATCATGAATCATGAATCGAATCATGAATCATGAATCATGAATCATGAAATGAATCTTGAATCATGAATCAAATCATGAATCATGAATAATGAATTAAATCATGAATCATGAATCATGAATCTTGAATTGAATCATGAATCATAAATCATGAATCATGAATCATGAAATGAATCATGAATCATGAATCATGTATCGAATCATGAATCATAAATTGAATCATGAATCATGAACTGAATCCTGAATCATAAATCATGAATCATAAATTGAATCATGAATCATGAATCATGAGTCATGAATCATGAATTGAATCAGGAATCATGAATCATGAATTGAATCAGGAATCATGAATCATGAATCATAAATTAAATCATGAATCATGAATTGAATCATGAATTGAATCATGAATCATGAATTGAATCATGAATCATGAATCATGAATTGAATCATGAATCATGAATCATGAATTGAATCATGAATCATGAATCATGAATAATGAATCATGAATTGAATCATGAATTGAATCATGAATCATGAATCATTAATTGAATCATGAATCATAAATCAAATCATGAATCATGAATTGAATCATGAATCATGATCATGAATCATGAATCATGAATTGAATCATGAATCATGAATCATGCATTGAATCATGAATCATGAATCATGAATTGAATCATGAATCAAGATCATGAATCATGAATCATGAATTAAATCATGAATCATGAATCATGAATTGAATCATGAATCATGAATCATGAATCAAATCATGAATGATGAATTGAATCATGAATCATGAATAATGAATTGAATCATGAATCATGAATCATGAGTCGAATCATGAATCATGAATCATGAATAATTAATTGAATCATGAATCATGAATTGAATCATGAATCAAATCATGAATCATGAATCATGAATCATGAATCATGAATCATGAATCGAATCATGAATCATGAATAATGAATTGAATCATGAATCATAAATCATGAATCATGAATTGAATCATGAGTCATGAATCGAATCATGAATCATGAATCATGAATCATGAAATGAATCATGAATCATAAATTATGAATCATGAATTGAATCATGAATCATGAAATGAATCATGAATCATGAATCAAATCATGAATCATGAATAATGAATTGAATCATGAATCATGAATTGCATCATAAATCATAAATCATGAATTAAATTATGAATTAAATCATGAATTGAATCATGAATCATGAAATGAATCATGAATCATGAATCAAATCATGAATCATGAATAATGAATTGAATCATGAATCATGAATTGCATCATAAATCATAAATCATGAATTAAATTATGAATTAAATCATGAATCGAATCATGAATTGAATCATGAATCATGAATTGAATCATGAATCATTAATTGAATCATGAATCATGAATAATGAATTGAATCATGAATCATGAATCATGAATCATGAATCATGAATCATGAATCATGAATCATGAATCATGAAATGAATCATGAATCATAAATCGAATCATGAATCATGAATAATGAATTGAATTATAATTCATGAATCATGAATCATGAATTGCATTATGAATTGAATCATGAATCACGAATCATGAATTGAATCATGAATCATGAATCATGAATTGAATCATGAATCATGAATCATGAATCATGAATCATGAATCATGAATCATGAATCAAATCATGAATCATGAATTGAATCATGAATCATGAATCATGAATTAAATCATGAATTGAATAATAAATCATGAATTGAATCATGAATTGAATCATGAATCATAAATCATGAATTGAATCATGAATCATATCATAATTCATGAATCATGAATCGAATCATGAATCATGAATTGAATCATGAATCATGAATCATGAACTGAATCATGAATCATGAATCATAAATTAAATCATAAATCATGAATTGAATCATGAATTGAATCATGAATCATGAATTGAATCATGAATCATGAATCATAAATCATGAATTGAATCATGAATCATGAATTATGAATCATGAATTGCATCATAAATCATGAATCATGAATCGAATCATGAATCATGAATTATGAATCATGAATTGCATCATAAATCATGAATCGTGAATCGAATCATGAATCATGAATTATGAATCATGAATAATGAATTATGAATCATGAATTGAGACATGAATCATGAATCATGAATTGAATCATGAATCATGAATTGAATCATGAATTGAATCATGAATCATGAATCGAATCATGCATCATGAATTGAATCATGAATCATGAATTATGAATCATGAATTGCATCATAAATCATGAATCATGAATCGAATCATGAATCATGAATTATGAATCATGAATTGCATCATAAATCATGAATCATGAATCGAATCATGAATCATGAATCGAATCATGAATAATGAATTATGAATCATGAATTGAGACATGAATCATGAATCATGAATTGAATCATGAATTGAATCATGAATCATGAATCGAATCATGAATCATGAATTGAATCATGAATTGAATCATGACTCGAATCATGAATTGAGTCATGAATCATGAATCATGAATTCAATCATAAATCATGAATAATGAATCATGAATTGAATAATGAATCATGAATCATTAATCATGAATCATAAATTGAATCATGAATCATGAATCATGAATTGAATCATGAATTGAATCATGAATCATGAATCATGAATTATGAATTGAATCATGAATCATGAATCATGAATCTTGAATTGAATCATGAATCATAAATCATGTATCGAATCATGAATCATAAATTATGAATCATGAATTGAATCATGAATCATGAATCATGAATCATAAATTTAATTATGAATTGAATCATGAATCATGAATCATGAATTGAATCATGAATCATGAATCATGAATCAAATCATGAATTGAATCATGAATCGAATTATGAATTGAATCATGAATCATGAATTGAATCATGAATCATGAATTGAATCATGAATCATGAATCATGAAATGAATCATGAATCATAAATCACGAATTGAATCATGAATCATAAATCATGAAATGAATCATGAATCATAAATCATGAATTGAATAATGAATCATGAATCACTAATCGAATCATGAATCATAAATTGAATCATGAATCATGAATCATGAATTGAATAATGAATCATAAATTGAACCATGAATCATGAATTGAATCTTGAATTGAATCATGAATCATGAATTGAATCATGAATCATGAATCATGAATCATGAATCATGAATTGAATCATGAATCATGAATCATGAATTGAATCATGAATCATGAATCATGAATAATGAATCATGAATTGAATCATGAATTGAATCATGAATCATGAATCATTAATTGAATCATGAATCATAAATCAAATCATGAATCATGAATTGAATCATGAATCATGATCATGAATCATGAATCATGAATTGAATCATGAATCATGAATCATGCATTGAATCATGAATCATGAATCATGAATTGAATCATGAATCATGATCATGAATCATGAATCATGAATTGAATCATGAATCATGAATCATGAATTGAATCATGAATCATGAATCATGAATCAAATCATGAATGATGAATTGAATCATGAATCATGAATAATGAATTGAATCATGAATCATGAATCATGAGTCGAATCATGAATCATGAATCATGAATAATTAATTGAATCATGAATCATGAATTGAATCATGAATCAAATCATGAATCATGAATCATGAATCATGAATCATGAATCGAATCATGAATCATGAATAATGAATTGAATCATGAATCATAAATCATGAATCATGAATTGAATCATGAATCATGAATCGAATCATGAATCATGAATCATGAATCATGAATCATGAAATGAATCATGAATCATGAATCAAATCATGAATCATGAATAATGAATTGAATCATGAATCATGAATCATGAATCTTGAATTGAATCATGAATCATAAATCATGAATCATGAATCATGAATCATGTATCGAATCATGAATCATAAATTATGAATCATGAATTGAATCATGAATCATGAATCATGAAATGAATCATGAATCATGAATCAAATCATGAATCATGAATAATGAATTGAATCATGAATCATGAATCATGAATCTTGAATTGAATCATGAATCATAAATCATGAATCATGAATCATGAAATGAATCATGAATCATGAATCATGTATCGAATCATGAATCATAAATTGAATCATGAATCATGAATCATGAACTGAATCATGAATCATGAATCATGAATCATAAATTGAATCATGAATCATGAATCATGAGTCATGAATCATGAATTGAATCAGGAATCATGAATCATGAATTGAATCAGGAATCATGAATCATGAATCATAAATTAAATCATGAATCATGAATTGAATCATGAATTGAATCATGAATCATGAATCATGAATTGAATCATGAATCATGAATCATGAATTGAATCATGAATCATGAATCATGAATTGAATCATGAATCATGAATCATGAATAATGAATCATGAATTGAATCATGAATTGAATCATGAATCATGAATCATTAATTGAATCATGAATCATAAATCAAATCATGAATCATGAATTGAATCATGAATCATGATCATGAATCATGAATCATGAATTGAATCATGAATCATGAATCATGCATTGAATCATGAATCATGAATCATGAATTGAATCATGAATCATGATCATGAATCATGAATCATGAATTGAATCATGAATCATGAATCATGAATTGAATCATGAATCATGAATCATGAATCAAATCATGAATGATGAATTGAATCATGAATCATGAATAATGAATTGAATCATGAATCATGAATCATGAATTATGAGTCGAATCATGAATCATGAATCATGAATAATTAATTGAATCATGAATCATGAATTGAATCATGAATCAAATCATGAATCATGAATCATGAATCATGAATCATGAATCATGAATCGAATCATGAATCATGAATAATGAATTGAATCATGAATCATAAATCATAAATCATGAATTGAATCATGAATCATGAATCGAATCATAAATCATGAATCATGAATCATGAAATGAATCATGAATCATGAATCAAATCATGAATCATGAATAATGAATTGAATCATGAATCATGAATCATGAATCTTGAATTGAATCATGAATCATAAATCATGAATCATGAATCATGAATCATGTATCGAATCATGAATCATAAATTATGAATCATGAATTGAATCATGAATCATGAATCATGAAATGAATCATGAATCATGAATCAAATCATGAATCATGAATAATGAATTGAATCATGAATCATGAATTATGAATCTTGAATTGAATCATGAATCATAAATCATGAATCATGAATCATGAAATGAATCATGAATCATGAATCATGTATCGAATCATGAATCATAAATTGAATCATGAATCATGAATCATGAACTGAATCATGAATCATGAATCATGAATCATAAATTGAATCATGAATCATGAATCATGATTCATGAATCATGAATTGAATCAGGAATCATGAATCATGAATTGAATCAGGAATCATGAATCATGAATCATAAATTAAATCATGAATCATGAATTGAATCATGAATTGAATCATGAATCATGAATCATGAATTGAATCATGAATCATGAATCATGAATTGAATCATGAATCATGAATCATGAATTGAATCATGAATCATGAATCATGAATAATGAATCATGAATTGAATCATGAATTGAATCATGAATCATGAATCATTAATTGAATCATGAATCATAAATCAAATCATGAATCATGAATTGAATCATGAATCATGATCATGAATCATGAATTGAATCATGAATCATGAATCATGCATTGAATCATGAATCATGAATCATGAATTGAATCATGAATCATGAATCATGAATTGAATCATGAATCATGAATCATGAATCAAATCATGAATGATGAATTGAATCATGAATAATGAATTGAATCATGAATCATGAATCATGAATCATGAGTCGAATCATGAATCATGAATCATGAATAATTAATTGAATCATGAATCATGAATTGAATCATGAATCAAATCATGAATCATGAATCATGAATCATGAATCATGAATCATGAATCATGAATCGAATCATGAATAATGAATTGAATCATGAATCATAAATCATGAATCATGAATTGAATCATGAATCATGAATCGAATCATGAATCATGAAATGAATCATGAATCATGAATCAAATCATGAATCATGAATAATGAATTGAATCATGAATCATGAATCATGAATCTTGAATTGAATCATGAATCATAAATCATGAATCATGAATCATGAATCATGTATCGAATCATGAATCATAAATTATGAATCATGAATTGAATCATGAATCATGAATCATGAAATGAATCATGAATCATGAATCAAATCATGAATCATGAATAATGAATTGAATCATGAATCATGAATCATGAATCTTGAATTGAATCATGAATCATAAATCATGAATCATGAATCATGAATCATGAATCATGAATCATGTATCGAATCATGAATCATAAATTATGAATCATGAATTGAATCATGAATCATGAATCATGAATCAAAAATTTAATTATGAATTAAATCATGAATCATGAATCATGAATTGAATCATGAATCATGAATCATGAATCAAATCATGAATTGAATCATGAATCGAATTATGAATTGAATCATGAATCATGAATTGAATCATGAATCATGAATTGAATCATGAATCATGAATCATGAAATGAATCATGAATCATAAATCATGAATTGAATAATGAATCATGAATCACTAATCGAATCATGAATCATAAATTGAATCATGAATCATGAATTGAATCATGAATCATGAATTGAATAATGAATCATAAATTGAACCATGAATCATGAATTGAATCTTGAATTGAATCATGAATCATGAATTGAATCATGAATCATGAATCATGAATCATGAATCATGAATTGAATCATGAATCATGAATCGAATCATGAATCAAGAATCATGAATTGAATCATGAATCATGAATCATGAATCATGAATTGAATCATGAATCATAAATCATAAATCATGAATTGAATCATGAATCATGAATCGAATCATAAATCATGAATCATGAATCATGAAATGAATCATGAATCATGAATCAAATCATGAATCATGAATAATGAATTGAATCATGAATCATGAATCATGAATCTTGAATTGAATCATGAATCATAAATCATGAATCATGAATCATGAATCATGTATCGAATCATGAATCATAAATTATGAATCATGAATTGAATCATGAATCATGAATCATGAAATGAATCATGAATCATGAATCAAATCATGAATCATGAATAATGAATTGAATCATGAATCATGAATTATGAATCTTGAATTGAATCATGAATCATAAATCATGAATCATGAATCATGAAATGAATCATGAATCATGAATCATGTATCGAATCATGAATCATAAATTGAATCATGAATCATGAATCATGAACTGAATCATGAATCATGAATCATGAATCATAAATTGAATCATGAATCATGAATCATGATTCATGAATCATGAATTGAATCAGGAATCATGAATCATGAATTGAATCAGGAATCATGAATCATGAATCATAAATTAAATCATGAATCATGAATTGAATCATGAATTGAATCATGAATCATGAATCATGAATTGAATCATGAATCATGAATCATGAATTGAATCATGAATCATGAATCATGAATTGAATCATGAATCATGAATCATGAATAATGAATCATGAATTGAATCATGAATTGAATCATGAATCATGAATCATTAATTGAATCATGAATCATAAATCAAATCATGAATCATGAATTGAATCATGAATCATGATCATGAATCATGAATTGAATCATGAATCATGAATCATGCATTGAATCATGAATCATGAATCATGAATTGAATCATGAATCATGATCATGAATCATGAATCATGAATTGAATCATGAATCATGAATCATGAATTGAATCATGAATCATGAATCATGAATCAAATCATGAATGATGAATTGAATCATGAATAATGAATTGAATCATGAATCATGAATCATGAATCATGAGTCGAATCATGAATCATGAATCATGAATAATTAATTGAATCATGAATCATGAATTGAATCATGAATCAAATCATGAATCATGAATCATGAATCATGAATCATGAATCATGAATCATGAATCGAATCATGAATAATGAATTGAATCATGAATCATAAATCATGAATCATGAATTGAATCATGAATCATGAATCGAATCATGAATCATGAAATGAATCATGAATCATGAATCAAATCATGAATCATGAATAATGAATTGAATCATGAATCATGAATCATGAATCTTGAATTGAATCATGAATCATAAATCATGAATCATGAATCATGAATCATGTATCGAATCATGAATCATAAATTATGAATCATGAATTGAATCATGAATCATGAATCATGAAATGAATCATGAATCATGAATCAAATCATGAATCATGAATAATGAATTGAATCATGAATCATGAATCATGAATCTTGAATTGAATCATGAATCATAAATCATGAATCATGAATCATGAATCATGAATCATGAATCATGTATCGAATCATGAATCATAAATTATGAATCATGAATTGAATCATGAATCATGAATCATGAATCAAAAATTTAATTATGAATTAAATCATGAATCATGAATCATGAATTGAATCATGAATCATGAATCATGAATCAAATCATGAATTGAATCATGAATCGAATTATGAATTGAATCATGAATCATGAATTGAATCATGAATCATGAATTGAATCATGAATCATGAATCATGAAATGAATCATGAATCATAAATCATGAATTGAATAATGAATCATGAATCACTAATCGAATCATGAATCATAAATTGAATCATGAATCATGAATTGAATCATGAATCATGAATTGAATAATGAATCATAAATTGAACCATGAATCATGAATTGAATCTTGAATTGAATCATGAATCATGAATTGAATCATGAATCATGAATCATGAATCATGAATCATGAATTGAATCATGAATCATGAATCGAATCATGAATCAAGAATCATGAATTGAATCATGAATCATGAATCATGAATCATGAATTGAATCATAAATCATGAATCATGAATCGAATCATGAATCATGTATCATGAATCATGATATGAATCATGAATCATGAATCATGTATCGAATCATGAATTATGAATCATGAATCATAAATCATGAATTAAATTATGAATTGAATCATGAATCACGAATCATGAATTGAATCATGAATCATGAATCATAAATCAAATCATGAATTAAATCATGAATCGAATCATGAATTGAATCATGAATCATGAATTGAATCATGAATCATTAATTGAATCATGAATCATGAATAATGAATTGAATCATGAATCATGAATCATGAATCATGAATCATGAATCATGAATCATGAAATGAATCATGAATCATAAATCGAATCATGAATCATGAATAATGAATTGAATTATAATTCATGAATCATGAATCATGAATTGCATTATGAATTGAATCATGAATCACGAATCATGAATTGAATCATGAATCATGAATCATGAATTGAATCATGAATCATGAATCATGAATCATGAATCATGAATCATGAATCAAATCATGAATCATGAATTGAATCATGAATAATGAATTGAATCATGAATCATGAATCATGAATTGAATCATGAATCATGAATCATGAATTGAATCATGAATTGAATAATAAATCATGAATTGAATCATGAATTGAATCATGAATCATAAATCATGAATTGAATCATGAATCATGAATTAAATCATAATTCATGAATCATGAATCGAATCATGAATCATGAATTGAATCATGAATCATGAATCATGAATTGAATCATGAATCATGAATCATGAATTGAATCATAAATCATGAATTGAATCATGAATTGAATCATGAATCATGAATTGAATCATGAATCATGAATCATAAATCATGAATTGAATCATGAATCATGAATTATGAATCATGAATTGCATCATAAATCATGAATCATGAATCGAATCATGAATTATGAATCATGAATTGCATCATAAATCATGAATCATGAATCGAATCATGAATCATGAATTATGAATCATGAATAATGAATTATGAACCATGAATTGAGACATGAATCATGAATCATGAATTGAATCATGAATCATGAATTGAATCATGAATTGAATCATGAATCATGAATCGAATCATGCATCATGAATTGAATCATGAATCATGAATTATGAATCATGAATTGCATCATAAATCATGAATCATGAATCGAATCATGAATCATGAATTATGAATCATGAATTGCATCATAAATCAGGAATCATGAATCGAATCATGAATCATGAATCGAATCATGAATAATGAATTATGAATCATGAATTGAGACATGAATCATGAATCATGAATTGAATCATGAATCATGAATTGAATCATGAATTGAATCATGAATCATGAATCGAATCATGAATCATGAATTGAATCATGAATTGAATCATGATTCGAATCATGAATTGAGTCATGAATCATGAATCATGAATTCAATCATAAATCATGAATAATGAATCATGAATTGAATAATGAATCATGAATCATTAATCATGAATCATATTGAATCATGAATCATGAATCATGAATTGAATCATGAATTGAATCATGAATCATGAATCATGAATTATGAATTGAATCATGAATCATGAATCATGAATCTTGAATTGAATCATGAATCATAAATCATGAATCATGAATCATGAAATGAATCATGAATCATGAATCATGTATCGAATCATGAATCATAAATTATGAATCATGAATTGAATCATGAATCATGAATCATGAATCATAAATTTAATTATGAATTGAATCATGAATCATGAATCATGAATTGAATCATGAATCATGAATCATGAATCAAATCATGAATTGAATCATGAATCGAATTATGAATTGAATCATGAATCATGAATTGAATCATGAATCATGAATTGAATCATGAATCATGAATCATGAAATGAATCATGAATCATAAATCACGAATCGAATCATGAATCATAAATCATGAAATGAATCATGAATCATAAATCATGAATTGAATAATGAATCATGAATCACTAATCGAATCATGAATCATAAATTGAACCATGAATCATGAATTGAATCTTGAATTGAATCATGAATCATGAATTGAATCATGAATCATGAATCATGAATCATGAATCATGAATTGAATCATGAATCATGAATCGAATCATGAATCAAGAATCATGAATTGAATCATGAATCATGAATCATGAATCATGAATTGAATCATAAATCATGAATCATGAATCGAATCATGAATCATGTATCATGAATCATGATATGAATCATGAATCATGAATCATGTATCGAATCATGAATTATGAATCATGAATTGAATCATGAATCATGAATCATGAATCATGAATTGAATCATAAATCATGAATCATGAATCGAATCATGAATCATGTATCATGAATCATGATATGAATCATGAATCATGAATCATGTATCGAATCATGAATTATGAATCATGAATCATAAATCATGAATTAAATTATGAATTGAATCATGAACCACGAATCATGAATTGAATCATGAATCATGAATCATAAATCAAATCATGAATTAAATCATGAATCGAATCATGAATTGAATCATGAATCATGAATTGAATCATGAATCATTAATTGAATCATGAATCATGAATAATGAATTGAATCATGAATCATGAATCATGAATCATGAATCATGAAATGAATCATGAATCATAAATCGAATCATGAATCATGAATAATGAATTGAATTATAATTCATGAATCATGAATCATGAATTGCATTATGAATTGAATCATGAATCACGAATCATGAATTGAATCATGAATCATGAATCATGAATTGAATCATGAATCATGAATCATGAATCATGAATCATGAATCATGAATCAAATCATGAATCATGAATTGAATCATAAATAATGAATTGAATCATGAATCATGAATCATGAATTGAATCATGAATCATGAATCATGAATTGAATCATGAATTGAATAATAAATCATGAACTGAATCATGAATTGAATCATGAATCATAAATCATGAATTGAATCATGAATCATGAATTAAATCATAATTCATGAATCATGAATCGTATCATGAATCATGAATTGAATCATGAATCATGAATCATGAATTGAATCATGAATCATGAATCATAAATTGAATCATGAATCATGAATTGAATCATGAATTGAATCATGAATCATGAATTGAATCATGAATCATGAATCATAAATCATGAATTGAATCATGAATCATGAATTATGAATCATGAATTGCATCATAAATCATGAATCATGAATCGAATCATGAATCATGAATTATGAATCATGAATTGCATCATAAATCATGAATCATGAATCGAATCATGAATCATGAATTATGAATCATGAATAATGAATTATGAATCATGAATTGAGACATGAATCATGAATCATGAATTGAATCATGAATCATGAATTGAATCATGAATTGAATCATGAATCATGAATCGAATCATGCATCATGAATTGAATCATGAATCATGAATTATGAATCATGAATTGTATCATAAATCATGAATCATGAATCGAATCATGAATCATGAATTATGAATCATGAATTGCATCATAAATCATGAATCATGAATCGAATCATGAATCATGAATCGAATCATGAATAATGAATTATGAATCATGAATTGAGACATGAATCATGAATCATGAATTGAATCATGAATCATGAATCGAATCATGAATCATGAATTGAATCATGAATCATGATTCGAATCATGAATCATGAATTGAATCATGAATTGAATCATGATTCGAATCATGAATTGAGTCATGAATCATGAATCATGAATTCAATCATAAATCATGAAATCATGAATCATGAATTCAATCATAAATCATGAATAATGAATCATGAATTGAATAATGAATCATGAATCATTAATCATGAATCATAAATTGAATCATGAATCATGAATCATGAATTGAATCATGAATTGAATCATGAATCATGAATCATGAATTATGAATTGAATCATGAATCATGAATAGAATCATGAATCATGAATTGAATAATGAATCATATATCATGAATCATGAATCGAATCATGAATCATAAATTATGAATCATGAATCGAATCATGAATCATAAATTATGAATCATGAATTGAATCATGAATCATAAATTTTGAATCATGAATTGAATCATAAATCATGAATCATGAATCGAATCATGAATTATGAATCATGATTCATGAATTGAATTATGAATAATGAATTGAATCATGAATCATGAATCATGAATTGAATCATGAATCGAATCATGAATCGAATCATGAATTATGAATCATGAATCATGAATCAAATCATGAATCATGAATCATGAATAATGAATTGAATCATGAATCATGAATCATGAATCATGAATTGAATCATGAATTGAATCATGAATCATGAATCATGAATTGAATCATGAATCATGAATCATGAATTGAATCATGAATTGAATCATGAATCATGAATTGAATCATGAATCATGAATCATGAATTGAATCATGAATCATGAATCATGAATCATGAATTGAATTATGAATCATGAATCGAATCATGAATAAGGAATTGAATCATGAATTGAATCATGAATCGAATCATGAATCATGAATCATGAATCATAAATTGAATCATGAATCATGAGTCATGAATCATTAATTGAATCAGGAATCATGAATCATGAATCATAAATTCAATCATGAATCATGAATTGAATCATGAATTGAATCATGAATCATGAATCATGAATTGAATCATGAATCATGAATCATGAATCATGAATTGAATCATGAATCATGAATCATGAATTGAATCATGAATCATGAATCATGAATTGAATCATGAATTGAATCATGAATCATGAATCATGAATTGAATCATGAATCATGAATCAAATCATGAATCATGAATTGAATCATGAATCATGATCATGAATCATGAATCATGAATTGAATCATGAATTGAATCATGAATCATGAATCATGAATTGAATCATGAATCATGAATCATGAATCATGAATTGAATCATGAATCATGAATAATGAATTGAATCATGAATCATGAATCATGAGTCAAATCATGAATCATGAATCATGAATTGAATCATGATTCATGAATAATGAATTGAATCATGAATCATGAATTGAATCATGAATTGAATCATGAATCGAATCATGAATCATGAATCGAATCATGAATAATGAATTGAATCATGAATCATAAATCATGAATCATGAATTGAATCATGAATCATGAATTGAATCATGAATCATGAATCATGAAATGAATCATGAATCATGAATCATGAATTGAATCATGAATCATGAATCATGAATTGAATCATGAATCATGAATCATGAATTGAATCATGAATCATGAATCATGAATTGAATCATGAATTGAATCATGAATCATGAATTGAATCATGAATCGAATCATGATTAATGAATCATGAATCATGAATCATGAATCGAATCATGAATAATGAATTGAATCATGAATCATAAATCATGAATTGAATCATGAATCATTAATCGAATCATGAATCATGAATCATGAATTGAATCATGAATCATGAATCATGAATTGAATCATGAATCATGAATCATGAATTGAATCATGAATCATGAATCATGAATTGAATCATGAATTGAATCATGAATCATGAATTGAATCATGAATCATGATCATGAATCATGAATCATGAATTGAATCATGAATTGAATCATGAATCATAAATCATGAATTGAATCATGAATCATGAATCATGAATCAAATCATGAATCATGAATTGATCATGAATCATGAATAATGAATTGAATCATGAATCATGAATCATGAATTGAATCATGAATCGAATCATGAATCATGAATCATGAATCATGAATCATAAAATGAATCATGAATCATGAATCAAATCATGAATCATGAATCATGAATGAAATCATGAATCATGAATAATGAATTGAATCATGAATCATGAATCATGAATCATGAATTGAATCATGAATCATAAATCATGAATCATGAATCATGAAATGAATCATGAATCATGAATCATGTATCGAATCATGAATCATAAATTATGAATCATGAATTGAATCATGAATCATAAATCATGAATCATAAATTGAATTATGAATTGAATCATGAATCATGAATCATGAATTGAATCATGAATCATGAATCATGAATCAAATCATGAATTGAATCATGAATCGATTCATGAATTGAATCATGAATCTTGAATCATGGATTGAATCAGGAATCATGAATCATGAATCGAATCATGAATCATAAATTGAATCATGAATCATGAATTGAATCATGAATCATGTATCATGAATTGAATCATGAATCATGAATTGAATCATGAATCATAAATTGAATCATGAATCGTGAATTGAATCATGAATTGAATCATGAATCATGAATCATAAATCATGAATTGAATCATGAATCATGAATTGAATCATGAATCATGAATCATGAATCGAATCATGAATCATGAATCATGAAGCATGAATTGAATCAAGAATCATGAATTATGAATCATGAATTGCATCATAAATCATGAATCATGAATCGAATCATGAATCATGAATTGAGACATGAATCATGAATCATGAATTGAATCATGAATCATGAATTGAATCATAAATCATGAATCATGAATCGAATCATGAATCATGAAGTAATTCATGAATTGAATCATGAATCATGAATCGAATCATGAATCATGAATTGCATCATGAATTGAATTATGAATCATGAATTGAATCATGAATCGAATCATGAATTGAGTCATGAATCATAAATTGAATCATTAATCATGAATTGAATCATAAATCATGAATCATGAATCATGAATTGAATCATGAATTGAATCATGAATCATGAATTATGAATTGAATCATGAATCATGAATAGAATCATGAATCAGGAATTGAATCATAAATCATAAATCAGGAATCAAATCATGAATCATGAATCATGAATCGAATCATGAATCATAAATTATGAATCATGAATTGAATCATGAATCATACATTTTGAATCATGAATTGAATCATGAATCATGAATTATGAATCATAAATTGAATCATAAATCATGAATCATGAATCGAATCATAAATTATGAATCATGATTCATGAATTAAATCATGAATCATGAATTGAATCATGAATCATGAATCATGAATCATAAATTGAATCATAAATCATGAATTGAATCATGAATCATGAATCATGAATCATAAATTGAATCATGAATCATGAGTCATGAATCATTAATTGAATCAGGAATCATGAATCATGAATCATAAATTCAATCATGAATCATGAATTGAATCATGAATTGAATCATGAATCATGAATCATGAATTGAATCATGAATCATGAATCATGAATCATGAATCATGAATTGAATCATGAATCATGAATCATGAATCATGAATTGAATCATGAATTGAATCATGAATCATGAATCATGAATTGAATCATGAATCATGAATCATGAATCAAATCATGAATCATGAATTGAATCATGAATCATGATCATGAATCATGAATCATGAATTGAATCATGAATTGAATCATGAATCATGAATCATGAATTGAATCATGAATCATGAATCGAATCATGAATCATGAATTGAATCATGAATTGAATCATGATTCGAATCATGAATTGAGTCATGAATCATGAATCATGAATTCAATCATAAATCATGAATAATGAATCATGAATTGAATAATGAATCATGAATCATTAATCATGAATCATAAATTGAATCATGAATCATGAATCATGAATTGAATCATGAATTGAATCATGAATCATGAATCATGAATTATGAATTGAATCATGAATCATGAATCATGAATCTTGAATTGAATCATGAATCATAAATCATGAATCATGAATCATGAAATGAATCATGAATCATGAATCATGTATCGAATCATGAATCATAAATTATGAATCATGAATTGAATCATGAATCATGAATCATGAATCATAAATTTAATTATGAATTGAATCATGAATCATGAATCATGAATTGAATCATGAATCATGAATCATGAATCAAATCATGAATTGAATCATGAATCGAATTATGAATTGAATCATGAATCATGAATTGAATCATGAATCATGAATTGAATCATGAATCATGAATCATGAAATGAATCATGAATCATAAATCACGAATCGAATCATGAATCATAAATCATGAAATGAATCATGAATCATAAATCATGAATTGAATAATGAATCATGAATCACTAATCGAATCATGAATCATAAATTGAACCATGAATCATGAATTGAATCTTGAATTGAATCATGAATCATGAATTGAATCATGAATCATGAATCATGAATCATGAATCATGAATTGAATCATGAATCATGAATCGAATCATGAATCAAGAATCATGAATTGAATCATGAATCATGAATCATGAATCATGAATTGAATCATAAATCATGAATCATGAATCGAATCATGAATCATGTATCATGAATCATGATATGAATCATGAATCATGAATCATGTATCGAATCATGAATTATGAATCATGAATTGAATCATGAATCATGAATCATGAATCATGAATTGAATCATAAATCATGAATCATGAATCGAATCATGAATCATGTATCATGAATCATGATATGAATCATGAATCATGAATCATGTATCGAATCATGAATTATGAATCATGAATCATAAATCATGAATTAAATTATGAATTGAATCATGAACCACGAATCATGAATTGAATCATGAATCATGAATCATAAATCAAATCATGAATTAAATCATGAATCGAATCATGAATTGAATCATGAATCATGAATTGAATCATGAATCATTAATTGAATCATGAATCATGAATAATGAATTGAATCATGAATCATGAATCATGAATCATGAATCATGAAATGAATCATGAATCATAAATCGAATCATGAATCATGAATAATGAATTGAATTATAATTCATGAATCATGAATCATGAATTGCATTATGAATTGAATCATGAATCACGAATCATGAATTGAATCATGAATCATGAATCATGAATTGAATCATGAATCATGAATCATGAATCATGAATCATGAATCATGAATCAAATCATGAATCATGAATTGAATCATAAATAATGAATTGAATCATGAATCATGAATCATGAATTGAATCATGAATCATGAATCATGAATTGAATCATGAATTGAATAATAAATCATGAACTGAATCATGAATTGAATCATGAATCATAAATCATGAATTGAATCATGAATCATGAATTAAATCATAATTCATGAATCATGAATCGTATCATGAATCATGAATTGAATCATGAATCATGAATCATGAATTGAATCATGAATCATGAATCATAAATTGAATCATGAATCATGAATTGAATCATGAATTGAATCATGAATCATGAATTGAATCATGAATCATGAATCATAAATCATGAATTGAATCATGAATCATGAATTATGAATCATGAATTGCATCATAAATCATGAATCATGAATCGAATCATGAATCATGAATTATGAATCATGAATTGCATCATAAATCATGAATCATGAATCGAATCATGAATCATGAATTATGAATCATGAATAATGAATTATGAATCATGAATTGAGACATGAATCATGAATCATGAATTGAATCATGAATCATGAATTGAATCATGAATTGAATCATGAATCATGAATCGAATCATGCATCATGAATTGAATCATGAATCATGAATTATGAATCATGAATTGTATCATAAATCATGAATCATGAATCGAATCATGAATCATGAATTATGAATCATGAATTGCATCATAAATCATGAATCATGAATCGAATCATGAATCATGAATCGAATCATGAATAATGAATTATGAATCATGAATTGAGACATGAATCATGAATCATGAATTGAATCATGAATCATGAATCATGAATTGAATCATGAATTGAATCATGAATCATGAATCGAATCATGAATCATGAATTGAATCATGAATTGAATCATGATTCGAATCATGAATTGAGTCATGAATCATGAATCATGAATTCAATCATAAATCATGAATAATGAATCATGAATTGAATAATGAATCATGAATCATTAATCATGAATCATAAATTGAATCATGAATCATGAATCATGAATTGAATCATGAATTGAATCATGAATCATGAATCATGAATTATGAATTGAATCATGAATCATGAATAGAATCATGAATCATGAATTGAATAATGAATCATATATCATGAATCATGAATCGAATCATGAATCATAAATTATGAATCATGAATCGAATCATGAATCATAAATTATGAATCATGAATTGAATCATGAATCATAAATTTTGAATCATGAATTGAATCATAAATCATGAATCATGAATCGAATCATGAATTATGAATCATGATTCATGAATTGAATTATGAATAATGAATTGAATCATGAATCATGAATCATGAATTGAATCATGAATCGAATCATGAATCGAATCATGAATTATGAATCATGAATCATGAATCAAATCATGAATCATGAATCATGAATAATGAATTGAATCATGAATCATGAATCATGAATCATGAATTGAATCATGAATTGAATCATGAATCATGAATCATGAATTGAATCATGAATCATGAATCATGAATTGAATCATGAATTGAATCATGAATCATGAATTGAATCATGAATCATGAATCATGAATTGAATCATGAATCATGAATCATGAATCATGAATTGAATTATGAATCATGAATCGAATCATGAATAAGGAATTGAATCATGAATTGAATCATGAATCGAATCATGAATCATGAATCATGAATCATAAATTGAATCATGAATCATGAGTCATGAATCATTAATTGAATCAGGAATCATGAATCATGAATCATAAATTCAATCATGAATCATGAATTGAATCATGAATTGAATCATGAATCATGAATCATGAATTGAATCATGAATCATGAATCATGAATCATGAATTGAATCATGAATCATGAATCATGAATTGAATCATGAATCATGAATCATGAATTGAATCATGAATTGAATCATGAATCATGAATCATGAATTGAATCATGAATCATGAATCAAATCATGAATCATGAATTGAATCATGAATCATGATCATGAATCATGAATCATGAATTGAATCATGAATTGAATCATGAATCATGAATCATGAATTGAATCATGAATCATGAATCATGAATCATGAATTGAATCATGAATCATGAATAATGAATTGAATCATGAATCATGAATCATGAGTCAAATCATGAATCATGAATCATGAATTGAATCATGATTCATGAATAATGAATTGAATCATGAATCATGAATTGAATCATGAATTGAATCATGAATCGAATCATGAATCATGAATCGAATCATGAATAATGAATTGAATCATGAATCATAAATCATGAATCATGAATTGAATCATGAATCATGAATCGAATCATGAATCATGAATCATGAAATGAATCATGAATCATGAATCATGAATTGAATCATGAATCATGAATCATGAATTGAATCATGAATCATGAATCATGAATTGAATCATGAATCATGAATCATGAATTGAATCATGAATTGAATCATGAATCATGAATTGAATCATGAATCGAATCATGATTAATGAATCATGAATCATGAATCATGAATCGAATCATGAATAATGAATTGAATCATGAATCATAAATCATGAATTGAATCATGAATCATTAATCGAATCATGAATCATGAATCATGAATTGAATCATGAATCATGAATCATGAATTGAATCATGAATCATGAATCATGAATTGAATCATGAATCATGAATCATGAATTGAATCATGAATTGAATCATGAATCATGAATTGAATCATGAATCATGATCATGAATCATGAATCATGAATTGAATCATGAATTGAATCATGAATCATAAATCATGAATTGAATCATGAATCATGAATCATGAATCAAATCATGAATCATGAATTGATCATGAATCATGAATAATGAATTGAATCATGAATCATGAATCATGAATTGAATCATGAATCGAATCATGAATCATGAATCATGAATCATGAATCATAAAATGAATCATGAATCATGAATCAAATCATGAATCATGAATCATGAATGAAATCATGAATCATGAATAATGAATTGAATCATGAATCATGAATCATGAATCATGAATTGAATCATGAATCATAAATCATGAATCATGAATCATGAAATGAATCATGAATCATGAATCATGTATCGAATCATGAATCATAAATTATGAATCATGAATTGAATCATGAATCATAAATCATGAATCATAAATTGAATTATGAATTGAATCATGAATCATGAATCATGGATTGAATCAGGAATCATGAATCATGAATCGAATCATGAATCATAAATTGAATCATGAATCATGAATTGAATCATGAATCATGTATCATGAATTGAATCATGAATCATGAATTGAATCATGAATCATAAATTGAATCATGAATCGTGAATTGAATCATGAATTGAATCATGAATCATGAATCATAAATCATGAATTGAATCATGAATCATGAATTGAATCATGAATCATGAATCATGAATCGAATCATGAATCATGAATCATGAATCATGAATTGAATCAAGAATCATGAATTATGAATCATGAATTGCATCATAAATCATGAATCATGAATCGAATCATGAATCATGAATTGAGACATGAATCATGAATCATGAATTGAATCATGAATCATGAATTGAATCATAAATCATGAATCATGAATCGAATCATGAATCATGAAGTAATTCATGAATTGAATCATGAATCATGAATCGAATCATGAATCATGAATTGCATCATGAATTGAATTATGAATCATGAATTGAATCATGAATCGAATCATGAATTGAGTCATGAATCATAAATTGAATCATTAATCATGAATTGAATCATAAATCATGAATCATGAATCATGAATTGAATCATGAATTGAATCATGAATCATGAATTATGAATTGAATCATGAATCATGAATAGAATCATGAATCAGGAATTGAATCATAAATCATAAATCAGGAATCAAATCATGAATCATGAATCATGAATCGAATCATGAATCATAAATTATGAATCATGAATTGAATCATGAATCATACATTTTGAATCATGAATTGAATCATGAATCATGAATTATGAATCATAAATTGAATCATAAATCATGAATCATGAATCGAATCATAAATTATGAATCATGATTCATGAATTAAATCATGAATCATGAATTGAATCATGAATCATGAATCATGAATCATAAATTGAATCATAAATCATGAATTGAATCATGAATCATGAATCATGAATCATAAATTGAATCATGAATCATGAGTCATGAATCATTAATTGAATCAGGAATCATGAATCATGAATCATAAATTCAATCATGAATCATGAATTGAATCATGAATTGAATCATGAATCATGAATCATGAATTGAATCATGAATCATGAATCATGAATCATGAATCATGAATTGAATCATGAATCATGAATCATGAATCATGAATTGAATCATGAATTGAATCATGAATCATGAATCATGAATTGAATCATGAATCATGAATCATGAATCAAATCATGAATCATGAATTGAATCATGAATCATGATCATGAATCATGAATCATGAATTGAATCATGAATTGAATCATGAATCATGAATCATGAATTGAATCATGAATCATGAATCATGAATCATGAATTGAATCATGAATCATGAATAATGAATTGAATCATGAATCATGAATCATGAGTCAAATCATGAATCATGAATCATAAATTGAATCATGATTCATGAATAATGAATTGAATCATGAATCATGAATTGAATCATGAATCGAATCATGAATCATGAATCATAAATCATGAATCATGAATTGAATCATGAATCATGAATCGAATCATGAATCATGAATCATGAATCATGAAATGAATCATGAATCATGAATCATGAATCAAATCATTAATCATGAATAATGAATTGAATCATGAATCATGAATCATGAATCTTGAATTGAATCATGAATCATAAATCATGAATCATGAAACATGAAATGAATCATGAATCATGAATCATGTATCGAATCATGAATCATGAATTATGAATCATGAATTGCATCATAAATCATGAATCATGAATCGAATCATGAATCATGAATTGAGACATGAATCATGAATCATGAATTGAATCATGAATCATGAATTGAATCATAAATCATGAATCATGAATCGAATCATGAATCATGAATTGAGACATGAATCATGAATCTTGAATTTAATCATGAATCATGAAGTAATTCATGAATTGAATCATGAATCATGAATCGAATCATGAATCATGAATTGCATCATGAATTGAATTATTAATCATGAATTGAATCATGAATCGAATCATGAATTGAGTCATGAATCATAAATTGAATCATTAATCATGAATTGAATCATAAATCATGAATCATGAATCATGAATTGAATCATGAATTGAATAATGAATCATGAATTATGAATTGAATCATGAATCATGAATAGAATCATGAATCAGGAATTGAATCATAAATCATAAATCACGAATCAAATCATGAATCCTGAATCATGAATCGAATCATGAATCATAAATTATGAATCATGAATTGAATCATGAATCATACATTTTGAATCATGAATTGAATCATGAATCATGAATTATGAATCATAAATTGAATCATAAATCATGAATCATGAATCGAATCATAAATTATGAATCATGATTCATGAATTAAATCATGAATCATGAATTGAATCATGAATCATGAATCATGAATCATAAATTGAATCATGAATCATTAATTGAATCATGAATCATGAATCATGAATCATAAATTGAATCATGAATCATGAGTCATGAATCATTAATTGAATCAGGAATCATGAATCATAAATTCAATCATGAATCATGAATTGAATCATGAATTGAATCATGAATCATGAATCATGAATTGAATCATGAATCATGAATCATGAATCATGAATCATGAATTGAATCATGAATCATGAATCATGAATTGAATCATGAATCATGAATCATGAATCATGAATTGAATCATGAATTGAATCATGAATCATGAATCATGAATTGAATCATGAATCATGAATCATGAATCAAATCATGAATCATGAATTGAATCATGAATCATGATCATGAATCATGAATTGAATCATGAATTGAATCATGAATCATGAATCATGAATTGAATCATGAATCATGAATCATGAATTGAATCATGAATCATGAATAATGAATTGAATCATGAATCATGAATCATGAGTCAAATCATGAATCATGAATTGAATCATGATTCATGAATAATGAATTGAATCATGAATCATGAATTGAATCATGAATCGAATCATGAATCATGAATCATGAATCATGAATCGAATCATGATTCATGAATAATGAATTGAATCATGAATCATGAATTGAATCATGAATCGAATCATGAATCATGAATCATGAATCGAATCATGAATAATGAATTGAATCATGAATCATAAATCATGAATCATGAATTAAATCATGAATCATGAATCGAATCATGAATCATGAATCAAATCATGAATCATGAATAATGAATTGAATCATGAATCATGAATCATGAATCTTGAATTGAATCATGAATCATAAATCATGAATCATGAAACATGAAATGAATTATGAATCATGAATCATGTATCGAATCATGAATCATAAATTATGAATCATGAATTGAATCATGAATCATGAATCATGAATCATAAATTGAATCATGAATCATGAATCATGAACTGAATCATGAATCATGAATCATGAATCATAAATTGAATCATGAATCATGAATCATAAATTGAATCATGAATCATGAATCATGAGTCATGAATCATGAATTGAATCAGGAATCATGAATCATGAATCATAAATTAAATCATGAATCATGAATTGAATCATGAATTGAATCATGAATCATGAATTGAATCATGAATCATGAATCATAAATCATAAATTGAATCATGAATCATGAATCATGAATTGAATCATGAATCATGAATCATGAATTGAATCATGAATCATGAATCATGAATTGAATCATGAATCATGAATCATGAATCAAATCATGAATCATGAATTGAATCATGATCATGAATCATGAATCATGAATTGAATCATGAAATGAATCATGAATCATGAATCATGAATCATGAATCATGAATCATGAATCAAATCATGAATCATGAATTGAATCATGAATCATGAATAATGAATTGAATCATGAATCATGAATCATGAGTCGAATCATGAATCATGAATCATGAATCGAATCATGAATCATGAATAATTAATTGAATTATGAATCATGAATTGAATCATGAATCGAATCATGAATAATGAATTAAATCATGAATCATAAATCATGAATCATGAATTGAATCACGAATCATGAATCGAATCATGAATCATGAATCATGAATCATGAAATGAATCATGAATCATGAATCAAATCATGAAACATGAATAATGAATTGACTCATGAATCATGAATCATGAATCTTGAATTGAATCATGAATCATAAATCATGAATCATGAAATGAATCATGAATTATGAATCATGTATCGAATCATGAATCATAAATTATGAATCATGAATTGAATCATGAATCATGAATCATGAATCATAAATTGAATTATGAATTGAATCATGAATCATGAATCATGAATTGAATCATGAATCATGAATCATGAATCAAATCATGAATTGAATCATCAATCGAATCATGAATTGAATCATGAATCATGAATTGAATCATGAATCATGAATTGAATCATGAATCATAAATCATGAAATGAATCATGAATCATAAATCATGAATTGAATCATGAATTATGAATCACTAATCGAATCATGAATCATAAATTAAATCATGAATCATGAATTGAATCATGAATCATGAATTGAATCATGAATCATGAATTGAATCATGAATCATAAATTGAATCATGAATCATGAATTGAATCATGAATCATGAGTTGAATCAAGAATCAAGAATTATGCATCATGAATTGAATCATGAATCATGAATTGAATCATGAATCATGAATTTATAAATCATGAATTGAATCAAGAATCATGAATTATGAATCATGAATCATGAATCATGAATTGAATCAAGAATCATGAATTATGCATCATGAATTGCATCATAAATCATGAACCATGAATCGAATCATGAATCATGAATCGAATCATGAATAATGAATTATGAATCATGAATTGAATCATGAATCATAAATTGAGACATGAATCATGAATCATGAATTGAATCATGAATCATGAATTAATTCATGAATTGAATCATGAATCATGAATCATATCATGAATCATGAATTGAATCATGAATTGAATTATGAATCATGAATTGAATCATGAATCATAATTCAAATCATGAATTGAATCATGAATCGAATCATGAATTGAATCATGAATCATAAATCATGAATTGAATCATGAATCATGAATTGAATCATGAATCATGAATCATGAATCAAATCATGAATTGAATCATGAATCATAAATTGAATCATGAATCATGAATCATAAATCATGAATTGAATCATGAATCATGAATCGAATCATGAATCATGAATCATGAATTGAATCATGAATCATGAATCATGAATCATGAAATGAATCATGAAATGAATCATGAATCATGAATTGAATAATGAATCATGAATTATGAATCATGAATTGAATCATGAATCATGAATTACGAATCATTAATTGCATCATAAATCATGAATCATGAATCAAATCATGAATCATGAATCAAATCATGAATAATGAATCATGAATTGAATCTTGAATTGAATCATGAATTGAATCATGAATCATGAATCAAATCATGAATCATGAATTGCATCATGAATTGAATCATGAATCATGAATTTAATCATGAATCATGAATTGAATCATGAATCGAATCATGAATTGAATCATGAATTGAATCATGAATCGAATCATTAATCATGAATTGAATCATAAATCATGAATTATGAATCATGAATTGAATCATGAATTGAATCATGAATCATGAATCATGAATTGAATAATGAATTGAGACATGAATCATGAATCATGAATTGAATCATGAATCATGAATCATGAATTGAATCATGAATTGAATTATGAATCATTAATCAAATCATGAATCATGAATTGAATCATGAATTGAATCATGAATTGAATCATGAATCATGAATTGAATCATGAATCGAATCATGAATTGAATCATGAATCGAATCATGAATCGAATCATTAATCATGAATTGAGTCATAAATCATGAATTATGAATCATGAATTGAATCATGAATTGAATCATAAATCATGAATCATGATTTCAATCATAAATCATGAATTATGAATTATGAATTGTTCATGAATTGAATCATGAATCATGAATCATGAATTGAATCATGAATTGAATCATGAATCATAAATTTTGAATCATGAATCGAATCATGAATCATAAATTTTGAATCATGAATTGAATCATGAATCATGAATTATGAATCATGAATTGAATCATAAATCATGAATCATGAATCGAATCATGAATTATGAATCATGATTCATAAATTTAATCATGAATCATGAATTGAATCATGAATCATGAATCATGAATCAAATCATGAATCATGAATTGAATCATGAATCATGAATAATGAATTGAATCATGAATCATGAATCATGAGTCGAATCATGAATCATGAATCATGAATCGAATCATGAATCATGAATAATTAATTGAATCATGAATCATGAATTGAATCATGAATCGAATCATGAATAATGAATTGAATCATGAATCATAAATCATGAATCATGAATTGAATCACGAATCATGAATCGAATCATGAATCATGAATCATGAATCATGAAATGAATCATGAATCATGAATCAAATCATGAATCATGAATAATGAATTGAATCATGAATCATGAATCATGAATCTTGAATTGAATCATGAATCATAAATCATGAATCATGAAATGAATCATGAATCATGAATCATGTATCGAATCATGAATCATAAATTATGAATCATGAATTGAATCATAAATCATGAATCATGAATCATAAATTGAATTATGAATTGAATCATGAATCATGAATCATGAATTGAATCATGAATCATGAATCATGAATCAAATCATGAATTGAATCATGAATTGAATCATGAATCGAATCATGAATTGAATCATGAATCAAATCATGAATTGAATCATGAATTGAATCATGAATCGAATCATGAATTGAATCATGAATCATGAATTGATTCATGAATCATAAATCATGAAATGAATCATGAATCATAAATCATGAAGTGAATCATGAATTATGAATCACTAATCGAATCATGAATCATAAATTGAATCATGAATCATGAATCATGAATCATGAATTGAATCATGAATCATAAATTGAATCATGAATCATGAATTGAATTATGAATCATGAATTGAATCAAGAATCATGAATTATGCATCATGAATTGAATCATGAATCATGAATTGAATCATGAATCATGAATTTATAAATCATGAATTGAATCAAGAATCATGAATTATGAATCATGAATCATGAATCATGAATTGAATCAAGAATCATGAATTATGCATCATGAATTGCATAATAAATCATGAATCATGAATCGAATCATGAATCATGAATCGAATCATGAATAATGAATTATGAATCATGAATTGAATCATGAATCATGAATTGAGACATGAATCATGAATCATGAATTGAATCATGAATCATGAATTAATTCATGAATTGAATCATGAATCATGAATCAAATCATGAATCATGAATTGAATCATGAATTGAATTATGAATCATGAATTGAATCATGAATCGAATCATGAATCATGAATCATGAATCATAAATTGAATCATGAATCATGAATCATAAATTGAATCATGAATCATGAATTGAATCATGAATCATGAATCATGAATCATAAATTGAATCATGAATCATGAATCATGAGTCATGAATCATTAATTGAATCAGGAATCATGAATCATGAATCATAAATTAAATCATGAATCATGAATTGAATCATGAATTGAATCATGAATCATGAATCATGAATTGAATCATGAATCATGAATCATGAATTGAATCATGAATCATGAATCATGAATTGAATCATGAATCATGAATCATGAATCATGAATTGAGACATGAATCATGAATCATGAATTGAATCATGAATCATGAATTGAATCATGAATCATTAATCGAATCATGAATCAAGAATCATGAATTGAATCATAAATCATGAATCATGAATCATGAATTGAATCATAAATCATGAATCATGAATCGAATCATGAATCATGAATCATAAATCATGATATGAATCATGAATCATGAATCATGAATCATGATATGAATCATGAATCATGAATCATGTATCGAATCATGAATCATAAATCGAATCATGAATCATGAATCATGAATCATAAATCAAATCATGAATTAAATCATGAATCGAATCATGAATTGAATCATGAATCATGAATTGAATCATGAATCATTAATTGAATCATGAATCATGAAATGAATCATGAATCATAAATCGAATCATGAATCATGAATAATGAATTGAATTATAATTCATGAATCATGAATCGAATCATGAATCATGAATCAAATCATGAATCATGAATCATGTATCAAATCATGAATTATGAATCATGAATTGAATCATGAATCATGAATTGCATTATGAATTGAATCATGAATCACGAATCATGAATTTAATCATGAATCATGAATCATGAATTGAATCATGAATCATGAATCATGAATCATGAATCGAATCATAAATCATGAATTGAATCATGAATAATGAATTGAATCATGAATCATGAATCATGAATTGAATCATGAATCAAGAATCATGAATTGAATCATGAATTGAATAATGAATCATGAATTGAATCATGAATCATTAATTGAATCATAAATCATGAATCATGAATCAAATCATGAATCATGAATTGAGACATGAATCATGAATCATGAATTGAATCATGAATCATGAATTAATTCATGAATTGAATCATGAATCATGAATCGAATCATGAATCATGAATTGAATCATGAATTGAATTATGAATCATGAATTGAATCATGAATCGAATCATGAATTGAGTCATGAATCATAAATTGAATCATTAATCATGAATTGAATCATAAATCATGAATTATGAATCATGAATCATATATTGAATCATGAATCATGAATTATGAATTTAATCATGAATTGAATCATGAATCATGAATCATGAATTCAATCATGAATCATGAATCATGAATCATAAATTGAATCATGAATCATGAATCATGAATTTAATCATGAATTGAATCATGAATCATGAATTATGAATTGAATCATGAATCATGAATAGAATCATGAATCATGAATTGAATCATAAATCATGAATTGAATCGTAAATCATGAATCACGAATGGAATCATGAATCATGAATCGAATCATGAATCAAATCATGAATCATAAATTGAATCATGAATCATAAATTTTGAATCATGAATCGAATCATGAATCATAAATTATGAATCATGAATTGAATCATGAATCATACATTTTGAATCATGAATTGAATCATGAATCATGAATTATGAATCATGAATTGAATCATAAATCATGAATCATGAATCGAATCATGAATTATGATTCATGATTCATGAATTGAATCATGAATCATGAATTGAATCATGAATCATGAATCATGAATCATAAATTGAATCATGAATCATGAATTGAATCATGAATCATGAATCATGAATCATGAATCATGAATCATGAATCATAAATTGAATCAGGAATCATGAATCATGAATCATAAATTAAATCATGAATCATGAATTGAATCATGAATTGAATCATGAATCATGAATCATGAATTGAATCATGAATCATGAATCATGAATTTAATCATGAATCATGAATCATGAATTGAATCATGAATCATGAATCATGAATCATGAATTGTATCATGAATTGTATCATGAATCATGAATCATGAATTGAATCATGAATCATGAATTGAATCATGAATCATTAATCGAATCATGAATCAAGAATCATGAATTGAATCATGAATCATGAATCATGAATCATGAATTGAATCATAAATCATGAATCATGAATCGAATCATGAATCATGAATCATGAATCAAGATATGAATCATGAATCATGAATCATGTATCGAATCATGAATTATGAATCATGAATTGAATCATGAACCATGAATTATAAATCAAATCATGAATTAAATCATGAATCGAATCATGAATTGAATCATGAATCATGAATTGAATCATAAATCATTAATTGAATCATGAATCATGAATAATGGATTAAATCATGAATCATGAATCATGAATCATGAAATGAATCATGAATCATAAATCGAATCATGAATCATGAATAATGAATTGAATTATAATTCATGAATCATGAATCGAATCATGAATCATGAATCAAATCATGAATCATGAATCATGTATCAAATCATGAATTATGAATCATGAATTGAATCATGAATCATGAATTGCATTATGAATTGAATCATGAATCACGAATCATGAATTTAATCATGAATCATGAATTGAATCATGAATCATGAATCATGAATCATGAATCGAATCATGAATCATGAATTGAATCATGAATAATGAATTGAATCATGAATCATGAATCATGAATTGAATCATGAATCAAGAATCATGAATTGAATCATGAATTGAATAATGAATCATGAATTGAATCATGAATCATTAATTTAATCATGAATAATGAATTGAATCATGAATCATGAATCATGAATCATGAAATGAATCATGAATCATGTATCGAATCATGAATTATGAATCATGAATTGAATATTGAATAATGAATCATGAATCATGAATTGCATTATGAATTGAATCATGAATCATTAATCATGAATTAAATCATGAATCTTGAATCATGAATCATGAAATGAATCATGAATCATAAATCATGAATTGAATCATGAATCATAAATCATGAAATGAATCATTAATCATAAATCATGAATTGAATCTTGAATCATGAATCATGAATCGAATCATGAATCATAAATTGAATCATGAATTGAATCATAAATCATGTATCATGAATTGAATCATGAATCATGAATTGAATCATGAATCATGAATTGAATCATGAATCATGAATCATAAATCATGAATTGAATCATGAATCATGAATTGAATCATGAATCATGAATCATGAATCGAATCATGAATCATGAATCATGAATCATGAATTGAATCAAGAATCATGAATTATGAATAATGAATTGCATCATGAATCATGAATCGAATCATGAATCATGAATCGAATCATGAATAATGAATTATCAATCATGAATTGAATCATGAATCATGAATTGAATCATAAATCATGAATCATGAATCAAATCATGAATCATGAATTGAGACATGAATCATGAATCATGAATTGAATCATGAATCATGAATTAATTCATGAATTGAACCAAGAATCATGAATCGAATCATGAATCATGAATCGAATCATGAATAATGAATTATGAATCATGAATTGAATCATAAATCATGAATCATGAATCAAATCATGAATCATGAATTGAGACATGAATCATGAATCATGAATTGAATCATGAATCATGAATTAATTCATGAATTGAATCATGAATCATGAATCAAATCATGAATCATGAATTGAATCATGAATTAAATTATGAATCATGAATTGAATCATGAATCGAATCATGAATTCAGTCATGAATCATAAATTGAATCATTAATCATGAATTGAATCATAAATCATGAATTATGAATCATGAATTGAATCATGAATTGAATCTTGAATCATGAATCATGAATTGAATCATGAATCATGAATCATGAATCATGAATCATAAATTGAATCATGAATCATGAATCATGAATCGAATCATGAATCATGAATTGAGACATGAATCATGAATCATGAATTGAATCATGAATCATGAATTGAATCATGAATCATGAATTGAATCATAAATCATGAATCATGAATCGAATCATGAATCATGAATTGAGACATGAATCATGAATCATGAATTGAATCATGAATCATGAATTAATTCATGAATTGAATCATGAATCATGAATCGAATCATAAATCATGAATTGAATCATGAATTGAATTATGAATCATGAATTGAATCATGAATCGAATCATGAATTGAGTCATGAATCATAAATCGAATCATTAATCATGAATTGAATCATAAATCATGAATTATGAATCATGAATCATAAATTGAATCATGAATCATGAATTATGAATTTAATCATGAATCATGAATCATGAATCATAAATTGAATCATGAATCATGAATCATGAATTTAATCATGAATTGAATCATGAATTATGAATTGAATCATGAATCATGAATTGAATCATAAATCATGAATTGAATCGTAAATCATGAATCACGAATGGAATCATGAATCATGAATCATGAATCGAATCATGAATCAAATCATGAATCATAAACTGAATCATGAATCATAAATTATGAATCATGAATTTAATCATGCATCATACATTTTGAATCATGAATTGAATCATGAATCATGAATTATGAATCATGAATTGAATCATAAATCATGAATCATGAATCGAATCATGAATTAAATCATGAATCGAATCATGAATTGAATCATGAATCATGATATGAATCATGAATCATTAATTGAATCATGAATCATGAATAATGGATTGAATCATGAATCATGAATCATGAATCATGAATCATGAAATGAATCATGAATCGTAAATCGAATCATGAATCATGAATAATGAATTGAATTATAATTCATGAATCATGAATCGAATCATGAATCATGAATCAAATCAAGAATCATGAATCATGTATCAAATCATGAATTATGAATCATGAATTGAATCATGAATCATGAATTGCATTATGAATTGAATCATGAATCACGAATCATGAATTTAATCATGAATCATGAATCATGAATTGAATCATGAATCATGAATCATGAATCATGAATCGAATCATGAATCATGAATTGAATCATGAATCATGAATTGAATCATGAATCAAGAATCATGAATTGAATCATGAATTGAATAATGAATCATGAATTGAATCATGAATCATTAATTTAATCATGAATAATGAATTGAATCATTATTCATGAATCATGAATCATGAAATGAATAATGAATCATGTATCGAATCATGAATTATGAATCATGAATTGAATAATGAATCATGAATCATGAATCATGAATTGCATTATGAATTGAATCATGAATCATGAATCATGAATTAAATCATGAATCTTGAATCATGAATCATGAAATGAATCATGAATCATAAATCATGAATTGAATCATGAATCATAAATCATGAAAGGAATCATTAATCATAAATCATGAATTGAATCTTGAATCATGAATCATGAATCGAATCATGAATCATAAATTGAATCATGAATCATGAATTGAATCATAAATCATGTATCATGAATTGAATCATGAATCATGAATTGAATCATGAATCATGAATTGAATCATGAATCATGAATCATAAATCATGAATTGAATCATGAATCATGAATTGAATCATGAATCATGAATCATGAATCATGAATTGAATCAAGAATCATGAATTATTAATAATGAATTGCATCATGAATCATGAATCGAATCATGAATCATGAATCGAATCATGAATAATGAATTATCAATCATGAATTGAATCATGAATCATGAATTGAATCATAAATCATGAATCATGAATCAAATCATGAATCATGAATTGAGACATGAATCATGAATCATGAATTGAATCATGAATCATGAATTAATTCATGAATTGAACCATGAATCATGAATCGAATCATGAATAATGAATTATGAATCATGAATTGAATCATGAATCATGAATTGAATCATAAATCATGAATCATGAATCAAATCATGAATCATGAATTGAGACATGAATCATGAATCATGAATTGAATCATGAATCATGAATTGAATCATGAATCATGAATTGCATCATAAATCATGAATCATGAATCGAATCATGAATCATTAATCGAATCATGAATAATGAATTATGAATCATGAATTGAATCATGAATCATGAATTGAATCATAAATCATGAATCATGAATCAAATCATGAATCATGAATTGAGACATGAATCATGAATTGAATCATGAATCATGAATTGAATCATGAATCATGAATTGAATCATAAATCATGAATCATGAATCGAATCATGAATTGAGTCATGAATCATAAATTGAATCATTAATCATGAGTTGAATCATAAATCATGAATTATGAATCATGAATCATAAATTGAATCATGAATCATGAATTATGAATTTAATCATGAATTGAATCATGAATCATGAATTCAATCATGAATCATGAATCATGAATCATAAATTGAATCATGAATCATGAATCATAAAATTTAATCATGAATTGAATCATGAATCATGAATAGAATCATGAATCATGAATTGAATCATAAATCATGAATTGAATCGTAAATCATGAATCACAAATGGAATCATGAATCATGAATCATGAATCGAATCATGAATCAAATCATGAGTCATAAATTGAATCATGAATCATAAATTTTGAATCATGAATTGAATCATGAATCATACATTTTGAATCATGAATTGAATCATGAATCATGAATTATGAATCATGAATTGAATCATAAATCATGAATCATGAATCGAATCATGAATTATGATTCATGATTCATGAATTGAATCATGAATCATGAATTGAATCATGAATCATGAATCATGAATCATAAATTGAATCATGAATCATGAATTGAATCATGAATCATGAATCATGAATCATAAATTGAATCATGAATCATGAATCATGAGTCATGAATCATTAATTGAATCAGGAATCATGAATCATGAATCATAAATTAAATCATGAATCATGAATTGAATCATGAATTGAATCATGAATCATGAATCATGAATTGAATCATGAATCATGAATTGAATCATGAATCATGAATCATGAATTGAATCATGAATCATGAATCATGAGTCATGAATCATTAATTGAATCAGGAATCATGAATCATGAATCATAAATTAAATCATGAATCATGAATTGAATCATGAATTGAATCATGAATCATGAATTGAATCATGAATCATGAATTGAATCATGAATCATGAATCATAAATTGAATCATGAATCATGAATCATGAATCATAAATTGAATCATGAATCATGAATAGAATCATGAATCATGAATTGAATCATGAATCATGAATTGAATCATAAATCATGAATCATGAATTGAATCATGAATCATGAATCATGAATCATGATATGAATCATAAATCATTAATCATGAATCGAATCATGAATCATGAATCATGAATCATGATATGAATCATGAATCATGAATCATGTATCGAATCATGAATTATGAATCATGAATTGAATCATGAATCATGAATCATAAATCAAATCATGAATTAAATCATGAATCGAATCATGAATTGAATCATGAATCATGAATTGAATCATGAATCATTAATTGAATCATGAATCATGAACAATGGATTGAATCATGAATCATGAATCATGAATCATGAAATGAATCATGAATCATAAATCGAATCATGAATCATGAATAATGAATTGAATTATAATTCATGAATCATGAATCGAATCATGAATCATGAATCAAATCATGAATCATGAATCATGTATCAAATCATGAATTATGAATCATGAATTGAATCATGAATCATGAATTGCATTATGAATCATGAATCATGAATCGAATCATGAATCATAAATTGAATCATGAATAATGAATTGAATAATGAATCATGAATTGAATCATGAATCAAGAATCATGAATTGAATCATGAATTGAATAATGAATCATGAATTGAATCATGAATCATTAATTTAATCATGAATAATGAATTGAATCATGAATCATGAATCATGAATCATGAAATGAATCATGAATCATGTATCGAATCATGAATTATGAATCATGAATTGAATAATGAATCATGAATCATGAATCATGAATTAAATCATGAATCTTGAATCATGAATCATGAAATGAATCATGAATCATAAATCATGAATTGAATCATGAATCATAAATCATGAAATGAATCATTAATCATAAATCATGAATTGAATCTTGAATCATGAATCATGAATCGAATCATGAATCATAAATTGAATCATGAATCATGAATTGAATCATAAATCATGTATCATGAATTGAATCATGAATCATGAATTGAATCATGAATCATGAATTGAATCATGAATCATGAATCATAAATCATGAATTGAATCATGAATCATGAATTGAATCATGAATCATGAATCGAATCATGAATCATGAATCATGAATTGAGACATGAATCATGAATCATGAATTGAATCATGAATCATGAATTAATTCCTGAATTGAACCATGAATCATGAATCGAATCATGAATCATGAATTGAATCATGAATCATGAATTGAATCATGAATTGAGTCATGAATCATAAATTGAATCATTAATCATGAATTGAGTCATAAATCATGAATTATGAATCATGAATTGAATCATGAATTGAATCATGAATCATGAATCATGAATTCAATCATGAATCATGAATCATGAATCATAAATTGAATCATGAATCATGAATCATGAATTGAATCATGAATCAGGAATTGAATCATGAATCATGAATCATGAATTGAATCATAAATCATGAATCACGAATCGAATCATGAATCATGAATCATGAATCGAATCATGAATCATAAATTATGAATCATGAATTGAATCATGAATCATACATTTTGAATCATGAATTGAATCATGAATCATGAATCATGAATCGAATCATGAATTAAGAATCATGATTCATGAATTAAATCATGAATCATGAATTGAATCATGAATCATAAATCATGAATCATAAATTGATTCATGAATCTTGAATTGAATCATGAATCATGAATCATGAATCATAAATTGAATCATGAATCATGAATCATGAGTCATGAATCATTAATTGAATCAGGAATTATGAATCATGAATCATAAATTCAATCTTGAATCATGAATTGAATCATGAATCATAAATCATGAATTGAATCATTAATCATGAATCATGAATCATGAATTGAATAATGAATCATGAATCATGAATTGAATCATGAATCATGAATCATGAATCATGAATTGAATCATGAATTGAATCATGAATCATGAATTGAATCATGAATCATGAATCATGAATTAAATCATGAATCATGAATTGAATCATGAATCATGATCATGAATCATGAATCATGAATTGAATCATGAATTGAATCATGAATCATGAATCATTAATTGAATCATGAATCATGAATCAAATCATGAATCATGAATTGAATCATGAATCATGAATAATGAATTGAATCATGAATCATGAATCATGAGTCGAATCATGAATCATGAATCATGAATCGAATCATGAATCATGAATAATGAATTGAATCATGAATCATGAATTGAATCATGAATCGAATCATGAATCATGAATCATGAATCGAATCATGAATAATGAATTGAATCATGAATCATAAATAATGAATCATGAATTGAATCATGAATCATGAATCAAATCATGAATCATGAATCAAATCATGAATCATGAATCATGAATCATGAAATGAATCATGAATCATGAATCAAATCATGAATCATGAATAATGAATTTGTCACGGTCGTCTGAATTTCTTGATCCGATTCGGGACCCTTGGGACTAGCTGGAGCAGGAGTGAAACAGAACTTAGCAGCCTGGATGAACTTCTTGCTCATGTTCTTGCTAATTGTAGAATATAGCAGGGGAATTAGCAGTCTGGAAATGTAGACAGGAACAGTGCACTAGTAATAGAGACAGGAACACTGCACTTGTAATGCAGTCAGGATTACTGCACTTGTAATGCAGTCAGGATTACTGCACTTGTAATGCAGTCTGGAACACTGCACTTGTAATGCAGTCCGGAACACTGCACTTAGGAATGCAGACAGGAACACTGGAGCCAAGAACTATCCTCTGGAGAGAAGTGTGTTGTTCTGGCAATGAACAGATCACAGCAGCAGGTTTAAATAGGGTGTCCCAAACAACTATTGGCTGATCAGTTCATGTGATCACAGCTGCAGAATCTGGTTGGTCTGGAATGATCACCTGACTGCATCCAAGATGGCCACGCCCATGCAGCAGAACAAACAGTATGTGTTTGTTTACAAATGGAGGTGTGGATGATGGGAATGCTGCAGACGGCCAGAAGGGACCCAGGTAGCCGTGATATGACAGCGGCGGATGTGGTAAGTGCGGCTAAGATCCCGATTTGTGACAGTACCCCCCTCCCTTACGAGTGGCCACTGGACACTTAGATTGGGGTTTAGTTGGAAACTTGCGGTGAAATTTTCTGATGAGAGATGGAGCATGGACATCAGAAGCTTTGATCCAGGCTCTCTCTTCTGGACCATAGCCCTTCCAGTCGACTAGATATTGTAAGGTCTTATGTCGAAACCGAGAGTCCAAGATCTCTTTAATTTCATATTCATCACCATGTTCAGTCTGCACTTCAGGAGAAACCAGTTTGGGTGTATAAAACCTATTTAGCACCAATGGTTTTAAGAGAGAAATATGGAAGGAGTTGGGTACCTTGAGGTAAGATGGTAAATGTAATTTGTAGGACACTGGATTGATGACCCGGGAGATTTTAAACGGTCCAATAAAGCGGGGAGCGAATTTCATAGATGGAACTCTGAGGCGTAGATTGCGAGTTGACAGCCATACTCTGTCTCCCGGTTTCAAGCTTGGAATGGCTCGTCGCTTTATGTCGGCCTGAATTTTGTAGCGTTGGGACGCTTTAAGTAGAGATTCCCGTACTTGGTGCCAGTGGCCTGCAAAATTCTTTAGGAAAACTTCAGAGGCAGGTACTGAGGCTGTAGGAAGTGGAGTAAACAAGGGTACCCTGGGGTGTAGGCCATAGACCGTATGAAATGGAGTGGAAGCAGAAGATTCGTGATAATGATTATTATGAGCAAATTCTGCCAAGGAAGCAGATCTAACCCAGTCGTCTTGTGAAGAAGATATGTACAAACGGAGAAATGTTTCTAGGTCCTGATTGACTCTTTCCGTTTGCCCGTTGGACTGTGGATGATAGGCCGAAGAGAAGTTTAGTTTGATCTGTAGTGCTTGGCATAAGGATCTCCAGAATTTCGCCACAAACTGAACTCCTCTATCTGAGACAATTTCTTCAGGACACCCATGCAAACGGAAGATCTCCTTTATAAATTGCTGAGCCAGTATAGGTGCTGATGGGAGGCCACGGAGAGGAACAAAATGCGCCATTTTAGAGAATCGGTCAACGATGACCCAGATGGTATTGAAATTATTAGAATTTGGCAAATCAGAAACAAAGTCCATAGAAATATGGGTCCAGGGTTTGGTGGGAATAGGCAGAGGCAAAAGTTGACCAGCTGAAGATTGTCTTGAACTTTTATGTTGGGCACAGCTGCCACATGCGGAAACAAATTGCTGAACATCCTGATGAAGAGTAGGCCACCAGTAGCTTCTCGATATGAAAGATTGAGTTTTGCGGATGCCCGCATGACCGCAAATCTAGAACAATGTGCCCATTGGAGCAATTTTTTACGCAGATTCTCAGAAACAAAAGTTTTTCCCTGGGGAGGTGTATTGTCGGGTCTACTGACTGCGATGCTGAGTGGGCTGATAATAGGCCGTGGATCCACAGTGATGGAATCTTCCTCTTTCACCATAGAACGTGACAGAGCATCGGCCTTGCGATTTTTGGAACCGGGACGGAAGGTGACATGGATATCAAATCGAGAAAAGAATAGTGCCCATCGGGCCTGTCGTGGATTCATGCACTGTGCAGTTTTAAGGTAGAGCAGATTCTTGTGATCCGTGTATATTGTGACAGGATAACGAGCTCCCTCAAGTAAATGCCTCCACTCTTCAAGCGCCAATTTGATGGCAAGCAGTTCTTTGTCCCCTATGGCATAATTTCGTTCAGCTGGTAAAAATTTCCTGGAGAAGAACCCGCAGGGATGCCATTGCTCATCAGCTGGTTTTTGGGAAAGAACATGCCCCTACTCCGACAGATGAGGCATCAACTTCCAAGTAGAATGGACAGGTTAAATCTGGTTGCCTGAGTATGGGAGCAGAAATAAATGCTTGTTTCAGAAGTTGAAAAGCTGTTTGGGCTTCAGACCACTTGGCAGGATTAGCTCCTTTTCTGGTGAGAGCGGTGAGTGGTGCTACTACAGTAGAGTAGCCCACGAATAAATTTTTGATAATAGTTCGCGAATCCCAGAAATCGCTGTACTGCCTTTAGTGTAGATGGTTGAGGCCAGTTAAGAATAGCTTGCACCTTCTCTGGGTCCATACGGAGACCAGTACCTGAGATGATATACCCCAAGAATGGGATGGATTCAACTTCGAAGGTGCATTTTTCAAGCTTGCAATACAGTTTATTCCTTCTGAGACGGCTGAGGACCTCTTTAACATGTCTGCGATGGGACTGGATATCTGAGGAGAAAACGAGGATATCGTCCAAATATACCACAATAGTATGGTACAGTAAGTCCCGAAAGATTTCATTTACGAAATTCTGAAAAACTGCTGGGGCATTGTTCAGACCGAATGGCATGACTAGATATTCGTAGTGCCCATCCCTGGTGTTAAAGGCGGTTTTCCATTCGTCGCCACGCCTAATGCGAATCAAATTGTAGGCCCCGCGGAGATCCAACTTTGTGAATATTTGGGCACCTTTGACTCTGTCAAATAACTCTGTGATTAGGGGTAGAGGATACCGTTTCTTGATGGTAATGTCATTGAGTCCTCTGTAATCGATGCAGGGACGTAATCCACCATCCTTTTTCTTTACAAAAAAGAACCCGGCTCCTGCTGGTGAAGAGGATGGACGAATGAAACCCCTTTTCAAGTTCTCTTTTATATATTGAGACATAGAGTTTGTCTCAGGGATAGAAAGAGGGTAGACTCTGCCACGTGGTGCGGTTTTACCTGGAACTAGATCAATGGGACAGTCCCAATCCCGATGAGGTGGTAGAGTTTCAGCAGCCTGCTTACTGAAAACGTCTGTGAACTCTTGGTAGGCAGAAGGAACTGTCAAAACTTCTTTATCAGAGGTGGCGCAATGTGGAAGAACACGCTGTAAACAGGACTCGAAACAAGTTGGAGCCCACGCCAAGATTTGTGGAGTCGACCAGTCGATATAGGGAGGTTCTGCAATTGAAGCCATGAAAGACCAAGGCTACGCTTTTT